>NW_026922001.1:0-19299 GCF_032062105.1 Saccostrea cuccullata | reverse complement strand
CTCTCAAGAAATAAAGTCTTATTTAAAGTAACACAATGAGTCAAAATCATGTTTCTTTTGCGATATCTGTAGCATACAGAGAAAGACTTATGAAAATTTTTAATATATAGCTAAGATATGAAAATTAAATTGCAAGAACATAATGCACAAAATAAGTGCCAAAAAAAGATTGTGTCTACCGTTTGTCTAGTTTTGTTGCTTTCGTGTATGTCAAGGTCACGCCACTTTTATTTTTAGCTCATGCAAACTTGAAAACAACATTCAAATGGAGCATGCAAAAGTGAGAAATATGTACTAACAACGCTTTAAAAAGGATTGTATCAATATTTTTTGTCTACTTACATTCATTCCTTGGTACTTTAGACTATGGAAACTATGGAAACTTTTTTGCGCACGCGTACAATAGGGAGGAAAAAGTATTTAGCAGTATAAATATTCGTTATGAGGCATTGAAATACTTTTTACTTTTCTCAATAAAAACAATTTTTAGGTTGTGAAAACTGTAATTTTCTGAAACCGAATACTTTTAGGAATTCAACAAAATTAATAAGGGTCATGCCAAAATTCCTCATTGGTCAATTTCCTCTTTGTATTACGTGTTACGTTTTTTTCTTTAAGTCATAATTTTGCAGGTTTTATTGTCGATACAGTGACCTGGTCAACAAATACATGTACAACCTATCATTTAGTCAAATTATGATCGAAAGACTTTTTTCATACAAATCGTTAGGTCATTATTTACTCACTGAAATATCTACAGATCGTTCTTTTATTCCCCCGATCATGACAAGGAGCACACGGTTGATGTGACAGGTTGGTAGGGGGTTTGCTTACTCATTTATATAAAGCATGTCACGGTAACTCAGTCAGTGGGGTGTTCTCTTCGTGATTGGAAGGTTATATATAACTATGTATGTTCGAACCTCGGCTGCGCTTGACCCACAATGTGGAAAATGCTAATCGAAAATCTACTTGATTTGGATCACTAGCTATACTTTTGATTGGATCATTCGGAATTTATGTCTGCACTTTTAGACATAAAGATGTTTTTTTTTACGTTTGATTTACAAGTAATAAATCTGCTTTAACTAAATATGAGACTTCTTTGCAAATGTATATCAAAGTTAAACATATTTGGTATAATCTATCCGTCCTTTAACATAGGTACATGGAGCGCGTTTTTCACGGGTCTGATGGCTATTTTTCGACTAATCATTCACTAAAATAAAGTGTGAATATAATTTTCATAAATAAAATATATTTTATGTTTCATGCAAATCTTGTAAATCTATATCAAACGTAAGCTATCAATTTGACCACAATGTCGTCTTTACATCCTGACAATAAAATAAAAAATGCATCAACTCCGATTTTCAAGATCTATTTTATGTTTCCGAAGAAAATATCTAGAAATTAACTTTGTTGCCATGGCAGCTATATTTTTTTTTTTTAGTATACATATAGCCTTAATTATTGCACTAAGCAAACTGAGCGTTCCCTGGACTCCTCTTGCATTTCAAACGGACGAGTCATCTTTTGAAATAGGACTGGTGGTGTTATAAATGCGTAATTTTTTCTTCGTTGAACAAGTTTCTTTCCTCAAAGATTCATTTAAAACAGAATATATGATTCCTTGTTTCAAACTGTTAATGCATTTATTATAGAAAATACTAACACTGGAGGTCTATACAAATTAACACCAACACAGTAAACAATGCAAGTATTTAATTTTTTAATTTCAACAAAGGTGTAGATTTTAACTCGAATTTCTTCCATACAAACATGTCCAATTAAATTGATGAACTCACTGCATGCATCGCTATGAAATTGACATTATTTGTTTTGGCGAAGATTTGTTTCTGTTGTTTTCTTTTGTTTTTCTGCTCAAAAGCAATTCTTCTTGGTTTATGCATCTGAATCCGTTTATTGCTTTTCATTTTTTATAACACCGCATGTTTCATACTATTTTTAAAGCGTTTTATCAGTAAGAGGTTCATGTTAGAGAGGTACCTGTACAATTCATCCCCAGAAGAAACCGGTCGACAAAATAAAGGTTTATTTTTTGTGTAGTACGTCATCAAAAAGTGGTGTAATGAGCCTCCTAAACAGACATGTATTCAAACACATACTACTCTTGTAAAAAGAGGACGCAGGGGCCACATCGCTCACCTGAGCAATTGGCTAGGAAAAAAGCACATATCAGATCCTATGAAATTTTAAAGAGGTTGTGTGTGTGTGTGTGGGGGGGGGGGGGGGGGCTTGATTTGAACACACTAGAATTTGCATTTCCTGAGCATGATTCCCTATAAATATCATTCAGCATGGCTTTGAAGTACTTAAAAAAAGATTTTAAAAGGTTTCCCTAAATATTCCTTTGCAAAACTTTCATCAGCCATTTCCCCACCCTACCCCAGGGTCATAGACTTGAAAAAACTTGAATCTACACTACCTAAGGATGATTCCACATAAGTTTCAGCTTTCCTGGCCCAGTTGTTCTTGAGAAGAAGATTTTCCTATATAACTTTGATCTGCCATTTTGGCCCCACCCTACCCTGGAGGTCATCATTTGAACAAACTTGAATCTACACTACCTGAGGATGATTCCACATGAGTTTCATCTTTCCTGACCCAGTGGTTCTTGAGAAAGAAGATTTTTAATGATTTTTCCAATATAAAACTTTGATCAGCCATTTTGGCCCCACCCCCTACCCCGTTGGGTCATCATTTGAACAAACTTGAAAGAAGGATATGTTGTTTCTTAAATAAGTGCTTTGACATCAGAAAAGAAAGTCAACAAGAGGCCCATGGGCCACATCGCTACCCGAGTAACTTGGGTGATGCAGTTCTTTACCAGATTCCCCCTCTTGCTCTATCTATCATGCCCCCACTACCCCCTTCCCTTTTATGATTCTAACAAATTAATATCTACACTACCCAAGGATGCTTCCACTAAAGTTTCAGCTTCCCTGGCCAAGTGGTTCTTGAGAAGAAGATTTGTAAAGATTTGTTCTATATATTTCTATGTAAAACTTGGATTCCCTATTGTGGCCCCGCCCTACCCCGGGGGTCATGATTTTTACAATTTAATATCTACACTACCCAAGGATGCTTCCACATAAGTTTCAGCTTTCCAGGCCCAGTGATTTTGAGAAGAAGATTTTTAGTGACCCCTCCCTATTTTTGTCTTTTCTTGATTATCTCCCCTTGATAGGGGACTTTGCCCGTGTTTTGACAATTTAAACTCCCCTTTACCCAAGAATACTTTGTACCAAGTTTATTAAAATTGGCCCATTGGTTCTTCAGAAGTCAAAAATGTGAAAAGTTCACAGACGGACAGACAGACGGATCAATGACGGAGCAAAAATGTGATCAGAAAAGCTCACTAACCTTTGGCTCAGGTGAGCTTAAAATGAATATTAATATTGAGAAATACACAATTTGCTTCACCTCATATTTCTCACCTTGTATATGCTTGTATTAATTGTGTTAATTTATGTTATGTTACTGATGTTCATGACTGTATGCCGACATGGTAATTGTCAATAAATGAAGTGAACTGAATTGAATTTTGAATTGTTTTATGGACTTCTGATCATGATTGCTGTCCGTTAATATCTCCATATGTTACTTTTTAACTATTCTAACTATATACCAACTCAGTTTTTTGAGAACAAGATTTTAACATGTTGTTACCAAAACAAAGGACATTTTCAATTTTTCATTTATCCAACTTTTTTAATATATTCTGAATAAAGCATGAAATGCTTCTTTTTTGTTCACTTTATTGTTCTGCTTCTTCAGTCTAAATGATGGACTGTAGAATACTGTCCTTTGTTTTATAAAGGAAACATTCTAGGCTGCTTCAAATATTTTATGAAAGTTGCAACTATGGGAAAGATCTTTGAAAGTCTATCATTTCATTTTTTGAGCCAAAAAACCGGTGATTGAGAACAGTCCAAATTACAAACGGCAGACAAGTTGAATCTCACTCCAGCTAGATCCACAATGATTTGTTTGATGTCCACTACTTAACAATATGTCATTTTTGGATAATCATACATTACAATGTAATAATGGAGAGGAGTTAAAACCAATGATGGCACCAGTGTAGGACCACACAACCCTTCTCCATCTGTTGAAGCTACATTTCCTTCACAAAAAGAAACTGTAATAGCTTGACTAAGTATGTGTTCAGCACATTTTTCAAATATCAATTTTGCGCAACTTAACTTCACATCTGTCAGTCGAACTACAATTCTCCTGCAGGCAATCTTCTCTGAGATTTCTTCATCCTCTTTCAATTCATCCTCAGGATCATCACTAATAAAGCAGAGTGGAACGTATGAAAGGCGTGGGAGGAACCAAAACTACATCAGAATGACCATACCAAATTTCCTCACATCCTAATAAAAGAGAATTTTTTTTAATCAACAAATATGTACCCTGTGGCAATGTCAAGCATTACAACCCACAGGACGCAATGCACAAATCATGTTCACTCTGAAATATTTTGAGGCTCGATCTGTTGATTGATTTTGGTGTGAAAGTAACTAGCTGGGAAAATGTAGCTCACTGGTCTGAAAGAAAAAATTGGGGATGAAGGAGGCCAAAGAGCTACAGTGCCACCCATTAAACTGAGACTGTCTAAAAAGGGATAAATACCCCCCGCTGCATTCAATTCACAAATACATTTAATGGCTCTAAGAGGTGTTCACAATTTTCTTACCAAAAATAGACAGTGAAAATATAATTGCTCATTATATCGTTTGCCAATGAATGAAACAAAGGTGCAACTAAATAAAACGTCAAAACTGATGCATTGTAATTCCATTGTAACATTACTATTTCATCAAAAAAAAACCCATTCCGTTCCGTTCACAAAATGTACCATTCCGTGCACAAAGCATACCGAACTGTACGTTCAAGTGGTGTTGTAGCACAGTTTAAGGTCTGTATTATCATAATTTTTTTTTGTTTAAATACTGAATACACGTTAAAACAAAATATTTGTTTAAATAAAATTATAATCTTAAATGTCACTGGATGGAACACTTGATTGTGAAAACATTATTAAATTTCTGCTTTCCAATTTACTACACTTGACAAGTATGTATGCTTACCTATTCATAATTATCATAAGCAAGATTGTATTACAATTTTAATAGTAAAACTGAATTTATAAATGTAATCAAATCACAATCCATGTTCACACAAAATACTGTGCGTAAAAGTACCCCAGATGTCATGTCTATAAATAGTAATACATATAACAATGTTACAATTGAATTCTGACAGTAAAGAAATATATGCTGAGTACAAACAAGAGGCCCAAGGGCCTTGATCGCTCTTCTGATAAATTGTACAATCTATCACTTCTATTAGAAGCCTCCAGACTTGTATTCATATCATAAAGACCCAAAATGCATGAACTTACAAAGTTTAATAATATTTAGCCAGTTAAGACTGAAGATGTATGATCTAGATGATAAAATATCTTTCAGTAGGTCACAGTGACCTACCTTTTGATTGAAATTTTCTGAGCACTAAAGATACATTAATTTACAAAGACTGATGATTCTAATTAAATAAGTACCTGAGATATTCAAAAGTAGGTCACCATGACCTACTTTTTGGTCAACATTCCCTGAAAACCCAAGATGCATCATCTGACAAAGTTTGATGATTCTAGGCCAATTTGTACCAGAGATAATTAAATACAGCCATTAAATGTCAAAAGTAGGTCACGATGACCTCTTTTTGATCGACGTTATTCAAAAACTCATAATGCCTGAACTGACAAAATTTGATGATTCTAAGCCAATACTGTAAGTACCTGAGATATTCAAAATTAGGAACGTGACCTTCTTCTTGTTGGACATTCAATGGAACCCTAAGATGCCTCAACTGACAAAGTTTGATAATTCTGAGTCCACCAGTACCCGGATATAATTAAATATAGCCGTAAAATGTCAAAAGTAGGTCACAGTGACCTATTTTTCTTGCAACAAGAGTTCTCCGAAGTAGGTCACAGTGACCTATTTTTTGGTCGACGTTCTCCGAAAACCCAAGGTGCCCTAACCTGACAAAGTTTGATGATTCTAGAGCTTAAATCATGCCTGGGGGGTGCTTCAAAAGTAGGTTACCATAGTATTTAATTTTGGTCGATATTCTCCGAAAACCGAAGATGCCTCAACTGACAAAGTTTGATGATTCTTAGCCAATAGTGCCAAAGATACTTAAATATAGCTATAATTGTCAAAAGTAGGTCACTGTGACCTACTTTAAGTTGGTCGCTAATCTCTGAAAACCCAAGATGCATCAACTGACAAAGTTTGATGATTTAGGTGAATAAGTACCAGAGAATCAGATACTTAATTATACTCACAAAAATGTCAAAAGTAGGTCATCATGACCTACTTTTGGTCATCACTCTCCGAAAACCCAAGATGCATCAACTCACAAAGTTTAATGATTCTAAGCCAATAAGTACTGGAGATACTCCAAATAAAGAGCCAAGATAAAATGTCAAAAGTAGGTCACCGTCTGAAGGTAATCAAAATATGCATTTTAAATAATTTGAAAACAAATGTCAGCAAAATTCAAAAAGTAGGTCACAGTGACCTACTTTTTTTTATGAATATGTTTTAAGGTCCCAGGATGCATTAAAGTACAAGATCTAAACCACCCAGTGTCTGAAATAATGGGATTTAATGTTTTTAAAAAGGTAAGTCATAAAGTTCAAAAAGTAGGTCACGGTGACCTACTTTTAAGTTGACATTGTTTGTTGACCCAAGATGCATCAACTTACAAAGTTTGATGATCATAGGCCATAAAGTGTCCAAAATATGCCTTCAAATCAATTTGAAAACAAATCCCCGCAAAATTTAAAAAGTAGGTCACCGTGACCTACTTCTGATTTAACATGATGTGAAGTTGTAAGATGCATCAACTTACAAGATTTGATGATCCTAGTCCTTCTAGTAAGCAAAATATACACGTTTTTATTAATTGTAAATTTAGGTCAACTTTGAATTGACCTTGAGACCACGCTCTTTGCCCCAGGGTAATTCCCAAATTTTAATCTTCAACATATCCTGATACTTGTATGTAAGTTTGGTGAAAATCTGCCTTGTGGATATGGAGAAGAAGTATGGAGAATAAGATTTTTTAGCAACCAATACTTTTGGTTTTGTTTTCCTGATTTTCTCCCCTTGTTTAAGGGTACCAACCATTATTTTAGTATAATTGGTAGCCCTTGGACCAAGGATACCCTGTGACAAATTTGGTACTAATTCGCCAAGGGGTTCTTGAGATATGGCCCATATTCTAAAAAGTTTACTTGACAGAATTATTACCCTCGGGCAAGCCCTCGGGAATAAGTTCCCTGTCCGGGTTTGATAAAAGAGCTATCCCACTCACAACCAGTGGATAAGTGTTTTATTATACTGATGTATAATATAATTTCTGAGGTTTGAATTTTTTTTGGAGTAAGATAATTCTGCAAGAATAATCTGAAAATCCTGATGATGTCACAATGCTACTGAAGTCATTATGACATCATCAGTTTAAAGATTTATCGCTGGAAATCAAAATTTGCGGCAACAATTGCATGAAAATTTTCCAAGGATAACATACACCTACCGGTATTTACTGGCTATAAGGACAATAGCCAAGTTTATCATCCGCCAAGGCAGCAAACTATTTCCCGAAGCGCAGCCGGGGGAAATGATTTGTGTGAAGGGCAAATGCCCTATTGTGTCCTCATAGTGATAAATTAGGTGTTTTATTATACAGATGCTGACTTTACTTTTGTTACGTCATAATATATACGTCACAATCCGTATAAAATCAGAAGTTTTCCAAGATAAAAAGCAAGGGAAACAGAATGCTGCCAGTGAATAGTTTGATGACTATTTCACCATGGGCAGATAGCACAAAAAATATTTCACGGTAGGGGCTGTTTGGAAAAGATAGCATGTTTATTTGTAGTATTTTTATATAGAACAAATTGACAAAGATATGTAAAGTTGTGACAAAACGAATACCCCGGGTATCACTGCCAGAGCTACCGATACATTCTGCCGATGACGAATAGTAAGGCGGGTTCGAAAGAACCGCCTAGGCACCCCTGCCGCTGAAGATGTTTTGTAAAAGGACATACAATATAAACTACTTCAGGATTTATTTTCTTGACAAGTTCTGGAGAAGGAAATATGATGGCCTTCTTAAACTATAGATAGTGCTAACAAATAAATAGTTATAAGGATTATGAATGTATTTAAAATAGTAGAAAGTATAAACTACCCATCTATGCAAATTCCGGTATATATAAACTGAACTAGAAAAACCTAACTAGGAAGAATATAGAGAAATCGTAAGGCGGGACTCCAGAGGCTCATTTCGTCCCGTGTCAACCAAGGGTTGGCAGCTCTGCTTTGCTATGCGTTGACCTCCAAAAGGATGAGGTTGCTTTTACCTCTGAACTTTATCATGTTTATATAGGAAACATTTTAACAGAAGTATAATGAAGTACTACATTAACTATTTATAATTATATATAAACAAACACATTGGAAATGTAAATATTCATTGTTTAATGCAGTGCACAAATACTTACCAAGTCCTGTTTGTCCATAATATATATAAGGGATGCACAATCTAATGGCTTCAGACATGGACATTTGACTGGTTGTCCTTCGTAGTCATTGCTTATAGATATATATTACCATATACAAGGCGGGATAGAAGATGATTTGTCAATAAAACAGCAACAACGACTTCTAGCTGTTTGTCAAATCCATATCCAAATGGATGTCTTTGCTTTAAACACATCTCATGGTGTTCTATATAATAAATTTAAATAATTATTTATAAATATGTTATAATTTATCTTTGTACCAGAAAACATGATAAAGTAATTAAGAGTCATTCTCTGTAAAAACCAAAGAATCCAAGGAGGCCGTAAAAATGAATGTCTCCGAAATACGTAATTTTTTGTATTTAGAGTGTACTCAGGTGTCTAACTGAGAAAACCACCTTAGTTCATGTTTCGGGGTGTCCGTTGCCATGGCAACCGTAACTAACACAAATATGGCCATTTTGACAGGTTCTATTTCATGAAATATAGCATTTTTAACCCCAATATTTCCTTTAAACACAAAAAATATGACCACTTTCAATTATATAATTTATTTTATGCATTCTTATATAATTAAAATAATTAAGAATTTAATCTTTTGCCTGAGGCGTTTCAAGCTGATAGAAGGCTAAAAATATCAAATTTCATGTTTTTTTCAAAATGCAGAAAAACCCTTTTTACCCTCTATTTCAATTACATTTATCTTTAAATTCCAAGATAGGTTTTTTAAACTTCTTGTTTATTCCAAATATCTATACTATAGTCTTTCATTTCATATAGATTCCCAACATGTGTTTTTCAGATAACTCGGGAAATATCAAAATAAAAATAACCCATAATCCCGAATTTCCTCAGATATGGATTGGAAAACTGCGTTATACATTGTATATGGTATATTTTGTAGAGTTTGTTTTTCTCTTTTGAGGACATTGTTTATGTAAAACAACCTTAACAGAGAATTAAATTATGAAAATGAATGAAAATGTATCATTTTAGGGGCGGATAGCAACATAGCAGTGGTTAACAGGGCTCATGGGATTTTTTTTTTTGAATTCATGTTTTTATCGGTTCAAAATCACTTTTGTGGCTAAATTTTAACAATACTGACGTGTATATGCTACTAATCAATTCTTTAAATGAAATGTAGATATATTTAAGCAATCTCCCCATGCAGAGTTGTCGTTCGTTCCTCTCTCAAAAAAGAACACCTCATGCTACTAAGATTTTTGACATAACGTATAAAACTTTAAATGAAATGTTCTGAATTGATTTAGTATATCTATCTCAAAACTCAGACATATAAAAGAATTGTAATGAATTAAAACAAACGCACTATTTCACTGTGTATACGCGAGCCAACAACAGAGGTGAATGTATGAGCCGATGGTAGAGAGTGATATTTAAGATATAAAAGTAACACACAGATATTTCATTTTACCCCCCCCCCTTTTTTTTATTGAGGAAAAGGCTGGGGATTAATGACACCTGTTCTATGACTCAAACTTTATCTTCTTCAGCTATTAAACGTATTTGTTACAAATTTAGCAGAAAAAAAGAGTCGATGAAAAGTTAATTATTAACTCTATCACAACGTAAGGCTAAGGTCAAGAGTTCAAAGTTAACTGAAGAATATATACATGTAGTATAATTGCTTCTCCACATTTTCAGGAATTGACTGGATGACCTTAAGTCAGGATTTCTGATTACAGAAACAGAATGCTATAAAGTACAACATGTTTAATCCAAAATGGTTTAAATGGACTAAATAAACAATTGATAACTGAAAATAAATCTGAAAATTAAAAGATTATTATTTATTATTATTTTTTCAAAAAAAATATAAAAGATTATGGTGTGCAGAGAAAGTTCGGGCTAATTATTTTTTTTAAATAACTTTTTCAATTATCAATTTATATTAAAGCTCAAACATTATTTCATATACTTGTAATTGATTGATACACAATAAAGAATTTCAAAAATACATGTATGTATGTATACTGTTGAACACAAACCATTCACAGCAACATATCTAAATAATTTGATTATTGAGCTCATAAAATTATAATACCAGCAGAATAAGGACAAAAAAATTAAAATGAGGCCATACATGTAAGTAATAAGAGTTCCTGTCATTCAGATTTTCAACTTGATTGCAGGCTCGTAAGAGGCAATTTCAGTTGGAAGGGGGGGGGCACAACCATACATTCTCAGTGAAAACTACCAAAAATGTCTAGAAAGCAAAATAAGGACAAAAGATCATTAGACGTATTTTCTGAGGGGGGCACAAGCATAGAGTAGCTATGTTTATTATAGAATTTTATATAGTGGTGTTCCAATCATCGATTATAATCGAAAATCAGTCGATTACTGACATAATCCAACCAATCGATTGCATTTTTAAAATTCTGATTAATCGGTTTATAATTTTATTTTACAAGCCATATAGTTTTTAGCCATAATTTTCTATCCTCAGCATTGCTTCTGACTTATTTGTGTAACGTAACAGTGCAGATAAACAAACTCTTGCATTTCTCCCAGATAACAAAGCATGTTTCTGGGCATAGGCATACTTTTACTTCTATAAAATGAACAAATAACAAACTGGATCACCAAAGTGAGTCGTCATTTACCCATTCTTACCATTTACTTGTTTAAATTGATATACTTTTTACGTGTCCGATTATAATCGATAATTAGTTAGTTAGAGGAACCCAATCATCGATTATGAAATTCTTACCGATTCCCATCACTAATTCTATATATTGGCAAAATATTAGGGGGGGGGGCAAATGTGGTCATATTGTGAAAAATAATTATATATTTTCTATGAAATACCCAAGAGCCATTAGCAGGAATAGTAGGGCAATGACATACTTAAGTGAATAATTACATAGATGTACAATAGGTGGTTTTTCACTTTTATCAGTTAATATTTTTGTCATCCAAGTAAACGTTATCCTTAAGCCTTGAAAATAATAATAGACACTTTTGATATAGATTTCTTTAATTTTTTTGTCAATTTAATAAAAATTCAATAATTGTAACAAAGGATGGAATTATCATTTTACATGAGACTACTGTTTATACACCTTTTATCTTTTATTTAAGAATGTACATTATTAAATTCTTTTTTTTAAATTATTTGAAGCATATTCATGGTAGTGCATAGTGGACCCATGTTATTATGCATGAATAACTTCAGGACAAGTGGTCAAAACTTCCTTCAGGTATAATACTATAAGCAAGACTAGGATTTTCTTCAGATACTGTAAGACTTCACTATTTCTTTGATGTTCTTTTGGGAGAATAACAGCAATGTTTGTCATTATATTGTTGTAGTATAATATAGCAGGCTTAGTGAAGGTGTCCAACGGTATCTCCCATTCTCTGAAAACTCTCACTAATTTTCATCAGATACTCATTCATTTGCTGAATGTCATGACTGGTCATGACTAAATGTAAAATTCTGGCTTCTTGAGTTCTGTAATAGACAATACAAATATTTAGATTTAGATAATACAAGACTTAAGTTAACCAGAAATCTCTGTCAAGACTGTAGCTCTACTGGTTTGTACTTATCATAAAGAAAGAGAAAACTAGCAGTTGGGACATTTAAAAAAGCAATCAATAGAATAATGACAAAACAGATACACAGAATTATTTATCTTATTATAGTTTACTTGTGTGCCAAGTTATATTGAAATCAGACCAAAACTGTAGGAGGAGTAGCATTTTGAAAACTATTTACAGACGGACAGACATACAGACAGACAAACAGAAGACGGACACATGACTATCGCATAAGCTCTTCTGGTCTTTGACCAGTAGAGCTAAAAATGATTAAAGGAACCAGTTACACTTGTACATGTAATAGGTCATACATCCTCTCTACACCAGTGTAAAATGATTTTTGGACTTTGCGAAAATTATATTGAATAAAGATGTAAATAATAAGCTTCTCTATTTCATTTTCAATACATAATACATGGCATTTAACCCCAGGAAAAAAATGTTCAAACACAACACAGTATCAGTAGAAATAATTGCTATTTCCTTCTATGGAGAAGATACATGTAAACAACATGTTTATAATTTAGAATTTAAACTATCTTGCCCTTTTAAAATGTTAAGAATACTTGATTTGATTATAAACTAAGTAATATAGTGTAAATGTATATTTATTGGCATTTAAATCTAAGGGCAGATAAATAGAACAGAATCGTAACTCTTTAGTGTTCGGTGTAGAGAGGTTTCTTAAGGAAAGTGGTAGAAACTCTTGTCAAAATTTTTGAAAATAACAACTTGGGTCATGTTTTAATGAATAAAATGAATAAGTTTTACAGTGTAGTTTTTTTTAATTTCTTATTCAAAGTTGCACAAAAAATGAATTTGAAGTAAAAAATTTTTGTATAGAATAATTAGGATGATTTCAGATGGGTAAAAATTGGAACATCACAGAACGTTAACATGCCTTGAGAAGTGGGTCAATAATAGTAGTTAATGTATATATGGAACATGAAAGCTGTATCTTCTATCCTTCAAAATTTATTACCAATGTCTAATTTCTTGAAAGATATAGAAGTCAAGGCTAATGGGTCAAAATTATAGTACATGGACACTATACCTCTTTATAATTTGGTTTTAATACGATGTTGAAGGCTCCATGAATGATCTAGATATCTTCCCCTTCCTTGTGATGCCCCTCACTTGGTCACACAGCAGCATGCTACAATAAATTGTATATTTTCATAAAAATAATTCAATTCCTTACAGGTACTAATTAAAGCATAATTATATAAGAATGAATTGTTAATTTTTTTTTGCCATTCATCACATATTTAACGGTACTAAGTCTTCTTATTTAGTTTTGTATGTTGACAGGTCTAAAATAAATGTGTACAATAATTCAAATTTGGAGAAACTTTTTAATTAATATCTTGTTAATCTTTAAATGCATACATCATTATAGAGTGTTCAAGATGAACAAGGAAAATGAAATTTACAAGGTCAAGTCCAAAGATTATTTCTTATTCTACCCACATAGCTATTAATAGCTACAATGTACATGTATGTAGGTTTAAGCTACCCAAAGTAGCTATTTTACCCACTTCTAAGACCTACACATGTAGATAGAAAATGCTTTAGTATAGTCTTTGGACTGTACCTTTTTACATTCATTTCGATTTAATTCTTTTTCAATAATTTCATCTACTCATAACTCTACGAACAAATATTATTATATTGTGTATCAGAAATTGTAGTTACTTACGTGTACATGCATGGTGTATAACACTGGTAGCGTTGCACCAGCTTGACCAATCAAATGACCTGCTTCCAAATTTTCACATGTTCTATTTGGAGGGGAATTCATAGTCCATCTCCTCTGGTGTTTTCAATATGCAGGTGTGAACTTAGAAGATTTGGCATTTGACAAAACTTCCTTCTTCACCTATTTGTATTTTATTTTGAAGAAAAGTTAAAATAACGTCCACACTCGATAGTCATTCACTGTATTTACTAAATATAATTTTGCAAGTGTAACACATGCATGGCATACGACCTACTTTAGACAATACATGGCCATTGCTAAAACTCACGAGTTGTTGAATGTCTTTAGAATAAACAATATCACATCTGCCAAGGAAGCTATACTGTATAATCTAAGCAGTTTCGTATAAAAATATCAGTAAAACACATCGTTTGTGAAAAGGAACTCCAAACCGGCAAAACGTCATGCTTACAAATACTTTTGTTTTTACCTAATTCTTTCACTGTCGGAACTAGAGAGTTCTACAAAGGGAGATAATATTTTTGTGAAATGCTAGTTTTTTTAAATTTTCAAATGCATTTTATTTTTTTAAAACAAAAAACACACATCCAGAATAATTATGAATAAATAATCAAGTATGTTTGCTTTCAAAATATTGTTGATATTTTATAAACCTATCTTGGGATTTTTTTATAAATGGCACTGAAAGTATGGTTATTTAGTGTGTTTGTTATGGGTTAAAAATAGGAGGAAATTAAATTTCTTTAAAATAAAAAGGGGAGTTAGTGATGAAGCAAAATAATTTTTTATCTTTACTTCACACCTTGTTTTCACAATTTAATGCACTTAATCCAACCATAGTGCATTTCTTATTTAGAATTTTTTATGTCAAATTAGGAGAAAACTGACCTTTTCAAACATGGGGGTAGCCACAAAATGTGTTAGGGGGCCATAACCTGGAGGATAGGTCACATCTCAAAATTTTAAGTATACCTAATTAATCTCATACACATTCATATTTTTTTCATATATGTTTTATTAAAATCTGTGATATTCGTTTGAACGGCATCTGTGGTCCTTACAGAGAATGACTCTTAAGACACAAACTTGATTTATACCCTTTAATCCCTATTAATCATCCCTTCCCCCTATAAGCCCCCCCTCCACCTCTCTCTCTCCCATCTTGGTCTTATTCAATTGTTGGAAAGAAGGAGCCCCTGTGCTGTTATTAAAGTCACATCTAAAATATCAAAATACCTCCATATTTTTAAGAAAGTACAAATGAAACTTGGTTATAGGGTAACTCTTAGGGCATAGTATTACTGAAAGTCAAATATGTTTAGAATGATGACCTTATCATTATGTATTTCTGAAAGTGAAAGTTACCTAAAAAATTGGGTCACTGTCGTTTTGCCCCAAAACCTGAATGCTCCATGATTGAGCACCCCAAAGATTTTTACCAGTGCTGCGCCCAGGTACAAATTTGAGCACCCCAAATTTTAATCACCAGTGCCCCAAATATTTATTTATCAGTGCCCTCTAATTAGCATTTTGGAACACCCCAAGCTTTATAAATTAGTAAAGAACGAAAGTATTGTTTTAACAAAAATAAACTGATATTAACAAATTACAATCCAATTGAGCGCCCCAAAATTATATTTATCAGAGAGTCTCAAATCTAGACAGTCAAGAGGTCATAGATGTAAGTTCATAAACGTACTGATAAATGTTTGACATAATTTCTCAGTGACGTCATAATGGTCGACACCCGTTCAGTGGATTACATACATGCCGTTGGGTTTGAAAAATAATGTATTTCACACATTAAAGTCACAATCAGGCAAATATTAAATATGAAATAATTTTTGTGTTTGTGTTTTTATGGACAGTCCCATTTCTCTAAGGTCTATCCTACTAATTTGTCACTTATTTTCCTCGCAATGTTTGTTTGCGTAATTTAACTTTGCAAACGCCATTTGACGTCACAAATGGCTCTTACATCTAATAACCATGGCAGTTTTGAAGGGCTGTGTGATAAATTCACATTAAAGATCAACGAAATAAGCAACTGTGAAGAAGTAAAAACAGAAGAGTGTAAATATAAGCATTTAATTGAGATTTTTTGATGTCTTTGGTCCTATAACACACCTGGTCATGTTGACAAATTATCATTCCGCGCGTTAGTGGTTTTACAAGATCTGAAAAGGAATCTTCTCAGAAGTTCGTTTTCAATTAAATTACATGTACTCAAACTTGCACATTTTTGTTAATAGCGAGCGCAGCGAGGCGGCGTGAAGCGCCGTTCGCGTAGCGAGCTCAATAGACTAACGTGTACGACCGGAGGAAATTCGGGTTGAAACTGCACATTGTTCCGAGAAATTTTTATACCGCGTAAAAAAATTCCAAATCCCAAACCTTTCGGTGCATAGCAACATATGGCTCAAACTTTAACCCTTTCACGATAACTGGGGTATCTCTTTTGGGGGAAAAAGGGAAAATTTTGGCGAAATATGACTTAAATGTAATTGTCTTATATCGTCATTTAATTATCTATTAACAAAAACTTCGCCAAATTATTTTTTCCCCTAAAAAGGATTTGCAGTTATCGTAAAGGGGCTAATAGCAACAACTTACTTGAAAAAAATTACAAAGAACGATTTTATGCAATCTCCATGCCACAAAACTATCTTATGCCTTTGAATCAACAGGACTTTTTATCTACTTAAATTTTCCAAAAGGCGGGTATTTCCATTTGTCGGAAACTTCCAAAAGTTCAACCCGATCCCGATGCCGAGGAAGTGATTAAAACTGAGGATAGCTATAGGCAGTGCAAGTACATGAAAAACTGTGTAAAGGTTTTTGATAGTAAATAACTGCGCTCGCCCCAACGGGCACCTAGAACGATTAATATATAGCAGAATCTAATTCTGTTGAAGCATGACTATGATACTGTGCGCTAAAAAAATGTTTTGAGTATAGGTCAAATTTCCTCTAAAAAAGATTGCCTACGGAAAATGATGTACACTATCCTTCCCCCAAGCACTAATAATTAAATATTTCAAAACTATTTAAATAGGCTATTCAAAAAAATCTCAAGCTTAATAGTTACTCACCAAAGTTATGAGGAAATCTCTCAAGGCAGAAAGGGCATAGAAATAACCCCTTTTCATTCCCTGTGGGCAAGTCGAAGAACCAACCCCAAACATTGCCCACAGATCACGCAATGCATCAAATCCTTGTGAAAAAATTTTCGAAAAACTCCAAGCACTAAGTCATTGTTGCTTTGACTTTATCAATTCATACTAAAGATGGCTTTTAAAAACTGTCACCTATACTGCAACGTTTAATCTTCAGTGGTGCGAGCTGCAAGCCCCTGTAGTTCTCTAAGGCTGAATTAATTAAAGAATCAGTGATGCCGGAGGCTTTGACGACCAAAATCTCTTAAATTAAGATCCGTTGCCAAAAAAGAGTGATTTCCAAGCGTAAACATTTTGAAAACATCCATGGTCAATGTGAAGAGGCTGTTTACTGTTTACACCAGAAATCAGGGCCATTACAGTTTACCTAAACGCCCATCTAAATTTGAAACGAGCTGTTTGTCAATATAGATGATATTAAAATAATTTATTATAATTTCAGCAATAATATTTGTTTTACAATGATATATGTCAAATATTATGTAAAAGTATTTAGCAAAAAATGTAAAGACGTTAGCCATTTTTTTTTATTTTTGAGATTTTAGAGAAATTCTGAACTTAGAGATATAAAAATATCCAAAAGCTTTAACAAAGCAACAATAGTAATAATAAATAGTAATGATAATTAATTAAAATTACTTTTAAAGTTACAAAGAGAACAAAAAAAAAATAAGTTTCAAAATATGAAAACACTAACTTTTTTTTGAATTTCAGACAAATTCTGAATTTAGAGATATAAAATAATAAAAATATGAAATTCAAAGGTTCAAAGCAACAATAATAATTAAAAATAAAAATAATTACTTATATGTTACAAAGAGAACAAAAAATAAATCAATGTCAAAAGATGAAAATACTGAAATCTGGAAAGAAATAGTAAATTAAAAGAATATATCAATTTTTAAATATATAATATATTATTTCAAAGAACCTTTTTCTGTTCTTTTCTTAAAAAAAAAATGAGATGTTTTAAATATTTTACATCATGTTTACATTTTGAGTTGTTTTAAATTAAAACAAATATTAAATAAAAGAAAAAAAAAAAGCAAAAAAAATAAAAAAAAAAAATAATAAAAAAAAAAAAAAAAAAAAAAAAAAAAAAAAAAAAAATAAAATAAAATAAAAAAAACCCAAAACCACACACACACACCACAAAAAAAAATAACAGAAGTTTTGATTGAATTTTAATTATGAAAAAATCTCAGTTTGGACTGGTTGAGGAGAGTGAACTGAAAATCTTTGATCTCCCAAGCATATACATGTAACTTTATATTTATTTTTTCATATCGACAACATCAATTTCCAATCTAATAAAGAAAAAAATTTTAAAAAAGGTTAAATTTACATACTAACGCGCATATTGAATCGTAGATGGAAGATGAAACATAGTTATGTAAAAATGCGACCTATTAATGTCAACATGCAAGATAAATATACGTAGAAACGCAACTTATTTATGTCAACATGAAAATAAAAATGTCAGCATGCAACGTATTTATGTCAAAATGCAACTTATTTATATCAATATGCAACTTATTTATGTCAACATGCAAATAATTATGTCAACATGCAAGATACATATGTTGACATGAAAATTTATATCTTACGTTTTCAAAAAATAGGTCCAAAGATGACATAAATAAGTAGCAAGTTAATATAATTAAGTCACATGTTGACATAAATAAGTACATGTAGCATGTAGCATGTTAACATAATTATCATGATTCAACATAAAAAAGTCCATTTACATAATTATCTTGATGTTAATATATAAGTCGCATGTCTAAATTTTATCTTGATCTAAAATGTAAACAGTAAGTAAATTAGACTATTTTAAAATAATATTTTTTTATTAGATTGGTAACTTGCTTGTGACATAATTAACTTGCATGTGAATTAATATGTTGCATGTCTACATAATTAGTTGCATGTTAACAAACACTTTCAAGAGGGGAAAAAATCCACCCTACAATTGCAAATATTTAACCTTTATTTTTCACTAAAAGTATATAAAAATCACAAAAAAAAAGGCCTTAAGGTTTATATAACATGAAAAATATGACATTGTAATACAATTTAAACACCAACAAGCGAAGCTAAACACTGCATAAAAAGCGCATTAGCCAAAGGGGGAAATTTCCCTTTAAAAAAATTATACTTGTGCTTAAAATACTCAAGTTGAATTCTAGAAAACT
>NW_026922000.1:0-19569 GCF_032062105.1 Saccostrea cuccullata | reverse complement strand
GACCATCTCTGAGTTTCGGAGGTCCGTGTTCACTCTGCTCCTATTTTGTATTGCTTTACGGACTTTGAGATTGAATACTATCTCTCTCATTTAGTCGAATGTAGCATGGTTTGTCTTACATGTATAAAATTTGTTTCAATCAGTTTCATTATCAAAACTTACACAATGTCATTTATAATATACTAGTATTCTTATATGTCCATGCTATAGAAAAACCTCTTTCATCGATAGGTATTTAGAAAAAAAATCAAGTTTGTATACTAACGGAAAAAAGAAACTGTGCATAATATTTATTATGAAAAGAAATGCAAAAAATAACAATGAACAAATTTTATTTTTGTAATTCTGATAACAAATGTATTCGTTACAACATTACCTAATCCATAAATGTTAACGTCAACTAACGTCAATTTGATCACACTGGAAAGACACTGGCATTCAAACTTGAATTAACAAAGTTAATAACGCGTGTGACCACTATTTGCATTCACACATGCTTGATACCGGCGCCTCATTGATGCAACTAAAGTGTTCAGATATGCTTGAGGGATGTTGTTCCAGATGTTGGTTAAGGCCTGGCCTAAATCAGCCAACGTCATTGGCTGATTTGGCAAACGGCTTAGACGTCGTTCCATTTCATCCCAAACGTGCTCGATAGGCAATAAATCGGGAGAAACAGCTGGCCAAGGCAAGACATCGACATTCTGTTGAACAAAAACATCCCTGACTACACATGCAACATGTGGCCTTGCGTTGTCTTGCTGAAGAGTGATGTGATTTTGTTGTCTCTGAATGAAGGGTATCACATGTTGCTGAATAATTTCATCTGTATAGTGTACGCCGGTGAGATTTCCATTGACAATTTGTAGAGGCGTCCTTTCCACGTGCTGTGATTCCACCCCGCACCATAATGCTACCTCCACCGAATTGTCGTTGTTGCACAACACAAGCGTCCTGCTACCGCTCCCCAATGCAACGATACACTCTACAACGGCCGTCACTGCTGTCCAAATGAAATCTGGATTCATCAGTAAACAGAATATTGGCCCAATCTTGTATTCTGAATCGTAGATGTCGTCTGCACCACGCTAGCCTAGCTGTACGATGACATTGTAGCAGTATTGGGCGCACAGCTGGACGTCTTGGTCTGATGTTGCGCTCGCGCAGACGATTTCGCACAGTTCTTGGACTGATTGGTCGAAGTCCAGGAATGCTTCGAGCAGTCAAACTTGCAGTCTGGAAACGATTTCTCAGGTGCACGAGTCTAATGTGGTTGTCCTGTCGACGCGACGTCACGCGAGGACGCTCAGAACGTGGTCGATCCCGAGTATTACCAGATTGATGAAAACGTCTCCATAATGACTGGATGGTGTTCCGGTGAACTCCAAAGTGTCCTGCTACAATATTTTGTGCCATTCCTGCTTGAAGCATTCCAACAGCAATATTACGTTGGTTTTCGCTGAGTCGTGGCATGACAGAATAGTAAATTTGGTCAAACTAAAGTGCTTTCCTTAACGAATAGAGTCTAAATAAACGTTATACAGTTTTTTCTCAAAACAATTTTGGCCAGTAAAACCCCTGCGTACGAACACGTCAATAAACAAAACGTGCTCACTTACCATGAAAAGTCCGTGCAACTGAGTCGGGTACTATCCGATATTGTTAAAAAACATAACCTTTATCGGTTGTTTACATTGTATTAATATAAACAATAAATATATAAATTTTTTACTAAATATTATAATGCACAGTTTCTTTTTTCCGCTAGTATATATGTTTGTGTTACTTATTTTCCTAATGATATTCACGCTTATATGATTTAAAAAATAAACGGTTTCCATTGCGCAGGTATGTTAAGGTTACAACCAAAAATTCTACTTGCCTGTATGATATGACGTCATAGTAAGCTATATGACGCGAAGTTTTAGAGATAACAATTTCTTTAAATCGATATCTAAGATTGATTTGAGGTCGTATCTTGGATCAAAATATGCAAAGACATAATATAAACGGAATTTTGTCTTCTCTGGGTCTCTGTATTTATGACAGGGGTTAAATACCAAACCCGTGACGTCATAACTGTCGATCATGCAGTAGCAGAGTGAAATGGAAACGTAATTCATGTAAACAAACACAAGAAATATATTTTATAATTTTTTATAAATATGATTTATGGGCATTGATGCATTTTTTTCGATGTTATGAAGAAAATGTAAACATTTTCGGAAGGTTTCCTCCGAAAGTGTTGAATAATTATTTCTGTGATAGGACAGTAGGATTCTAGCAGCACTTTTCATAATACAGAGGTGTTTTTACATAACTATGACTACAAATTGAAATTAATTGTCCCTGGGGTAGTGTTGAACTTGTCACTTTTTCATTAAGGCATTTTTTTCTAATTATAGACGTCACGTGGTGACGTCGTGGTGAAGTGCCTCTTGTAGTATATGTCTCATTGACGTCTATAGAATGCATAATGATAGCAAAAGATTTATCCATGACTTTTCCGATTTATTAGTGTTACATGTTATAAAAAAGTGTTAATTCGCCGAATTCTGATCCATGTGCTGCCTTAACATACCCTCGTGTGTCACAAACAGCTTCTATTAGACAAGGAAGATAACTCTTCATATAATTTGGTTCAAATTTTAACTTTTGCATCAACTAAATAACAATGATGCTGTCTACTGAATATCGTCATGTCTTTGTGAACTTATTCATGTTAGTGAAAACAAGGGTTCACTTCATAAAAGATATTTAATCTATTTAAAACACGACAACACAGTGTTAAAAGTTCAGCGGGTTTTATAATCCAATAAATAAATAAACATCTGTATCTTTACAACTTACAACAGGTCCTACAAAAATCAAAGTAAATAACCACAGCAATACATACCATATATGTATTCAAGCTCTGCATTTGAACAGCCAGTTTATGCTAATACTCACCAATATAAGTTCAATAACTCCTTTATTATATATCTAAAACATTTCCTCATATTTTTAAGTATCAGTATTCAAATTAACGCCTGTGCTGCACGTGTTCAATATCGCATCATTCTGATGACCCCCGAGCATTATGATTAGCATTTTTGGTTTTAAAAGGTTAAATATGTACTAAAATTCTAATAAGCATTTCATTTTTGTGCAAATAATGAAGAAATCTTTCCCAGATGTCACTTTTTTTATTTAACTCAAAAATATTGATGAACACACATTACAACTGTTTACCTCAGTGGAGAAAATACAATCTAGCAAAATGTGTATCAAATTATATCTATCGTTTAAAATGTTTATAATTCATGATTTGATAACAGATTTTCTAATAGGTGTTGCAATGCAACTTGAAATCAATTTAGATCCACGGGCAGAATGCTCCACCTGATGAAAACACCAAGAGAATAACAACTATTTAGTATGCAGTGTAGAAATGATTTTTTCTACAAGTTAAATACAATTAGATTTTCATTTATACAAGGTTTATAAAATAGATAGTTAGTACATATTTTAAACCCATAGAGCTATTGCTCCAAATGTGTATTCCTTCTAGCGCAGATATTGATTGATGTAGACTGGCAAGCTTTTTAAAAAGATGTTACTTGTGTCTAATTTCATGTGGAGAGAACGATCATAGGCATTTATGCCTGCTGTTCGATCCATTTCATTATTGAATAAATATATTTTAAATTAAAAAAAAAAATTAATTTCATGTCACAAAAGGTAAAAGGCTTTTATGAGACAAGAAGAATAACTCTTCATGATTTATCTCGTCAGGTATTACCTCAAGAGTTCTTCATAACATTATTTTTAAGATAATTTGCTGTTTTGATTACAGTAAAACTATCAGTAATTCAAATCGGATATCTAAAATAAACTTCAGTCAAAAGAATTCGTACGCACAATTTGTGAACTCAAAAATACATATATGCCTATAAATTAAAAAAAGTCAAAACTAGAATAAAACCTTTACTTTTCCTCTCTATATGACACATTGACAAATTAATATGTTTACACAAAAATGACTCTGTTGTTATTTCTACTTTCAAAGAGAGTTGCTGAAATTGTTTCCTGGATTTGATTATTTATTTACGGTTAAAGAAATAACCAATGTATTCATTTCAAACTAGTATCAAGAGGCCTTCCGATTGTAGCAACAGTCCTGTTGAGTTGGACTGTTACAGGTAAAACATATTAAAAATCACCTTTGTAATAATGGAAAGGTTAAAACAAAAAAGGGGAGAGGTTATTTACTTTTAAATTATTTGAAAATTGGTAATAGATCTTTTTTCTGAAGGAAATATGACGATATTACTCCTCTTGACGTGTCTTTTAAAATATGCTCCGTTTTAAGCCGTTTTTGGTCTTATCCTTGTCTTATCGTAAACACCGATATAAAAATATAAGGAATGAATCTTATTTTAACCCATGTTTTACTATATAACATTTTTTCAACCGTAAGGTATATCTTCGATATACATGTAGTGCATTATATAAATGGAACTTCACTCCTTAACCGTTATCATTGACATTTTAGCATATTTCAGTCACTTGTTTATGTGAATTGAAGTACATGAAACTTTATTTAATTTGAAAACATGAAATTGTAAGAGTAGGAACATCTTAAAGATTTAAGTATAATATGTTAGATGACGAATATATCCTTCTATACTGAAAGGATTAAGAAAAGCATATTAAACTTTTGAGTTAAATTAAAACAATTATTTCAAATATGTTTTTCAGCATTTTTATCATACATTTTAATTTATCTTTAATCAACAAGTTACCAAAATTTTGTGCGATTTTGAGTGATAGTTCTGAGATACTTTCAATATGGTGACACTCCCCAAAAATAAAACTAAAAATTCTCATAATCTCCCTTTCGCATCAGTAACAAACTTGATTTTCCTGTGCATTGAGTTCACCAGAGCATTTATTTTTTCATAGCATTATTAGTCAACCCTTCCGACGGTTCTTTATCTGAATTAGCTGTATTATTCCAAAGTCAACAAATCCCCCCGCTCAATCGAATCCCGCGAATTTTCGATTTAGGATAGAATATACAGAACCCAGCAGGTTTGGTACTTGTGAATGTTTGTAAAAAAGAATTGACAAATATTATCTACATTTTTCCAGTGTAAACATGCTAAAAATCATTACGCAAACGACGCGTACGTGTGCGTTTGATAGTAAAATTGACGTAAGCTGGCCAAGCTCGCCGCCCAAATTAGAGCGGAGAGTTTCTGTCAGTTTAGAGTGAAAAAAGTGAGTATGTTTGTCTGCTGTATAAATATCAGTTTCGGTGAAATGCCTTGAAATAATGGCGTGATGAAAAGCCCTATCTTGTTGTGACGCTGGTACGCGCCAACGTCACCGTCATGGTTGGTTGGAAACATTTTAAGTTCACTCTCTGATAACCAAAAAAACACTTTTATTTGGTTGAAAAGTTGAAAACAATTTGTACATCAGCATGTTTTTGCCTTTTTTTTCACTTGTGCAATATTGAATTCATTTACTAAACCCACAGTAGATTCCGCCAGCCAAACCGCGATTGCAAGAAATTTATACTGACTGCAAATATGCAAAAACAATGTCTAGTATTCTAATGCATAGTATGGTACTACAAAATTTTATTACAAAATTATCATCATTAACATGCACGTGTTTTTGACTATTTATCTTTTCCCCTACGTGATGCCATTCATTTCATGGTTGAGTAGTTTTGACAAGTGATTTTAGTGCAAAGTAACCAAAATAAACAACTGACCAATTTTCATAATTTTCGGTCACATAGTCAGAAAATTTTCCCATATCATGTTCTTGTGCGTTTCTTTTTCCTTTCAGTATATTATTTATATCAGTTGACAGTTTTGATTGCCATTAATTCGGAACCTTTGAAATGTTCCTCTGGGATTTCCGGATCAGAGGTTTTGAGATGCTCCCCAGGATTTGTCAATGTGAGTGGTTGGTGTTTCTCTTTCCACAAAAAACCGACGTCCATGTTGAATTCCAGTGACTTCTGTCACCAACAGGGAGCTCACTTGGTCGTCATAGACTCAGAGGAGAACGAAAAAGTACTCACCAAATATATTGAAAGCAAGAGAACAGGGGAGGATCTCTGTATGGAATTGCGCTGTAAATCTAAGGTCATATTAACCATTATATACAATGTACATATATAAGTGTTTATTTATTTGTATAATCTAAATATTGATGAATCGTAATTTGACATCGAATATCTAAATACACTAAACATACTCTAAATCTCAAGTTAAACACTCGAATATGTGATTTTAAATGGAACCAACCACCCCACCCCACCACATCCCCCATCCACCCCCCCTTCCAAAAAAAAAAGAAGAAACTCATACAAATTTAACAATAGATAAGAGGAAAATTGCTCAGAAATTACTTATAGCAAAGTGTAAACTGGTTAATAAATTAATATTTTTTTTGTTTCTTTATAACATATATCAAGAAAGAAATGTAAGTATGAGAGAAAGAGGGGGGATAGGAGAGAGAGAAAGAGGGACATATGACTTGGAAAACGTGTTACCATTTGATCTTGGGAAATGCTTTTGTTCTGAATATGCTAGCTCAGAACTGTAGCTCTCGATTTAAAAAAAAATGAACGTAATTCGAAAGCTGCATGAATCTTTTCTACAACCTTCTGAGAGACGTATCCTACATCATGCTCTCACATAAACAGAAACTCTATCACATTAACAGTAAGTCTATTACATTAACGGGAATTGTTTTACATAAACAGGGACTCTTTTATATTATCAGGAACGCTATTTTATTAACACGAAATCATTACATTAACAGAAACTCATTAAATTAACAGGAACTCTATTACATTAACAGAAACCTATTACATTAACAGGAACTCTATATCATTAACACTATTACATTAAACCTTATTACATCAACAGGAACTCTATATTATTAACAGGAACTCTATTACATTAACAAGGGCTTTGCCACATTTACAGGAACTCTACCACATTAACTGGAACTTCTGACATTAACAGGAACTCTATCACATTAACATGAACTGTATTACATAAACAGGAAGTAAATCACATTAACAGAAACTATATTACCCCAGCTGAAACTCTATTGCATGAACCGGAACTCTATCACATTAAAAGGGACTCGATTACATTAACCGGGGCTTTATTACAGTAATAGAAACCTTATTATATTAATAGCTCTATTGCAATTAATAGTAGTTACAACAATTACTCTATTACATTTACAAAAAATTCTTTAACATTAACGGAAACTCCATACATTAACAAGAACTTTATTACCTTAACAGGAACATTATAGATTTAACATTAACTCTATTTCATTAACAGAAACTCTACAAAATTAACATGAATCAAATGAACAGGAACTCCATTATCTAAACAGGGACTCTATAATATAAACAGTAACTCTATTACTCGAACGAGATCTCTACTGCATGAACAAGAACTCTACTACATTAACAGGAACTCTATCAGATTTCTCAGAAGGAATGGGATATTGAGGCTGAGAAAAAAGCCTGTAAGGATTAAGGTTCAATAACCCTCTGATAGTAGAGATAACTCTTACATTAATAAGTGTTTGTTTGTTTTCTTTTCTTGAATCAAGTAAAATTTTTTTTTTTTTTCAACTGATGAATGATTTAATAAAAAGTAGATTTTAATCGGAAAATTACAAATAAGTAAAGTTTACATAGAGACACATATAGATGAGATACTAGGGAAAACCCATTCTTGCAATGAATCGAGAAGCTTACTTCTAAAATTTTCATTTTTGTCATTCGACAATAATTTTTTCAACCTACTAATTTCTTTTTCTTGGGAACTGGTAAGAACTTGAGTTTGAAGTTTGAGTTGGAAAGTGTTAGCTTTTTGAATGATTGATGGTAGTAAATCTTAATTTCCTTAAATTACGCAGCACTGTTAAGGCTTACTACGAGAAATCAACGGAAAACAGAAGTGCAAAAACGGGCATTGTTTTTAAAACTGAATTTATTTTTATTCAGCTCTTCTATTATCACAGAACTTAAATACTTATGGAAATAGTATAGTACAACTTACTCTGTACTGTATGGAGTTTAGTCCCATCGATGGACAGTCACGTGGTGAATGCATAGTAGGTACAAGGAATGTAGGTCAATAACAAATTTCAATATGGCAAGGGCATACCCCAGTTGAAATTAAAAATTCAAGCTATTAATTGTTTCTGCATATTTTGTACTTTCTGGAAAGTGCTGCTGCTTTGAAAAGAATCCTCGTTTTAATAGTTAAAATTTCATGTAAACAGGCCAATGTCGAAATATGTTTGACTTTTACCAAATATTTTGTGTACTTATAAAGTCATGGTCTCGATTTAAAGAAAGCAGCAACACTTTTCAAGTTAAGGAACATATCCTCTATTTATATTCAAAAAACGGTCAAGATTTATTAAGTGTATGTCCTTGTGAAAGAGCGATTTAATGAGGCACTTCGATGTAAAATATACATAACCTGAACATAAAAACACGACATTCTCTCGATAGTTAATGAATAATGGCACTAAACAAATGATATACATTGGTATTATTTGCCTATTAAAAATCTGTAAATAATATTCTGTTTTATAATAAAACGCATTTTTAATTGTTAAAAAATTCTCAAATCTGCCTCTCACAGCACTGAAATACGTCATTTTTACCAAAATAACGTCATGATTGACAAGTTCATCGAGATTAGTGATTTGTTTAAAACCAGCTATATGGGATTTAACTAGCGACTTTTGTTAATGCATTGATAAGTTTTATTGTTGTTTATTATGCTAATACAATTTAAAATTATTTCATTTTCGGGTAATATGAGGAATGCATAAAAGTCATATTTTTGATGTGACGTCACACTTGACTTTTCCCGTATAAATTAGGCCCCACCCCCTTTTTTCTAGCCTTAACAGTGCTGCGTAAGGAGATCTGATCAAACATTTTTACATTTATAAAATATAA
The DNA here is from genome assembly GCF_032062105.1 of Saccostrea cuccullata. NCBI lineage: Eukaryota > Metazoa > Mollusca > Bivalvia > Ostreida > Ostreidae > Saccostrea > Saccostrea cuccullata. Next base: position 10,562 of record NW_026922000.1, on the reverse strand, counting down.
AGTATATTTTCATATAACTACTCGTATTTCAGATTTAAAGCTTATTTCTCATATAAGGAATGCATAAGCAAAAAGGCATTTCTTTTAAATTGATACATCAGATATACATATATAAAGCCCTTCACCTATGTTAGAAGTTTAAATATGAAATCTGTCTCTTATAAAATGATAATTATTCAAAAGTTAATACACACTTTATCTGTAAAAGTGCATTCATGGATAGACACTTTGAACCTTTCTTTAACAAAAATGATTCAATTGTTTTAAACAATACGTATTCTTGATATTGCAAAAAAAAAATTGAAGTTTGAAATACATTTTATCTCAGGTAAAAATATTATGCTTGCAAAGTAAGGACTATATTTTAAATTCATTTTCTGTCTTTCCAGTTTGTGCAGATTTCATTATGCACGGTGTACAAAAATCTAAATATAAACACATTCCTAATGCAAAGGTATGTACATCAACATGAAAAATGCATTGTTTAGATTTTTTCACGTTACATTTTACAAATGCCAAACATTTCATATTTTAATGAGACCGAGTCTAATTACTGTATTTCTGCCTGAGGGATTTCGATATTTTTTTTTTCTGTAATTGTTTTAAGACTAAAAAAAATCAAATGCTTACCGTCCCGATTTCTTTTGGGGTCATCTCAAGTGTCAATTGTTACTAGTGAACCCTATAGGAAAATGTTGGAAAAGCGCCAAATAATTCATTTTTTTTTATTTTTTTGCCTTAGAGATTTCTTTTTCATTAAAGTAGATGGAAGATGTAGTTAAAAGTCATAAAATTGTGAAATTTAGAAAAAAAAGACCATCTAGTTGGTCTAGGAATTAATTACGAAGCTTTTTTTTTTACCAATATAACCCAATTTCTCTAAAATGACCACATTAATGCAAATCAGTGCAGATGAATCATTGGCACACAATTTTTACAGTAAAATAGCAACTTTTTGATTGCTGGTATTTTTCTTTGGATGGTCTGTCATCAGGTTTTAGTATAATATCCATGGACGTCCTGAGTATACAAAGGCCATTCTCCAGTGTCATGCATTTCTTACAAAATCGGAAAATGTTGACGTCGTTAAGGCCATTTCAGCATATTTTTTCTAATTGATATCGTAAAAATCAACCTTTTAGACCAGTAAAGGTTTTTAAATAATGTTTGTTTTGTAATAAAATTTAAAACAAAAATGGCTTAGGTGTAATGTTGCACTAATGACTGCATGAAATAAATAAGCTGCGCCAAGTCATGCGCACTCGGTTAGACTCAGTCTCGTTAAATGTACGCAGACAATTTATTAACAGATAACACAAAAATACACTGAGAGGTTGTATACAGAACTCTTTAATGTGCAGTGTTTAGAGCATCCTTAATGCTAGACCTCTACCATTTAGTTTCCATTCAGTGAAACATATGGAGAAAACGAACAGTTTGCAAGATCCATATAACAATACGAAGTAGGAGCAGAGCAAATATAGAATAATTTCACTGACCTTACCGTTATCTAAATGATATACTAGCAGTTAAAGTAATCATTTATATATAATAAGCAGTTAAGATTATACTAAAATTATGCGTCCTTGACCTCTGTTTCGTGTCCTTGACATTATCTTGTACATGTAAGATTCCTCTAGGTTCCCTGCCGCACCAGAGAGCTAGTCTGACCACGCCTCCAGGATTCGCCATTAAATTTTCGTCACTTCCGGGAGCGGGGATTTGCGCACTTTGTTCCGAAGTTCACGATCCTGGTTGTTTATGAAGGACTTATTCATACTGTGGACAAGAAGGAGGCTTTTTATTCATGGCAGGTAAAATCATACAAAGAATCAAACAAAATGAAAACGAAATGAAGCTTTTTTTTTATTTTTTGTCCCTACCGGTGAAAATAGGGACTAAATGTTTCCTCTGCATCCGTCCTCCCGCCAAGCCGACTGTATATCTCCGTCCGTCTAGTTGTCCATCTGCCCCTCTGTCTGTCTGTCCCACTTGGTTTTCTGCATTTTTGCTCTTCATGTAAACACTGGCAGATTTTGAGCTGATTTTATGTAGGAAAACGAAATGAATTTCTATATTTTAGTTAAATATTCTTAGTCCCCTGTCGGTGAAACACGATGGACTAAAGGTTTCCTCTGCTTTGGTCCCCCGCCTGTCCGTCTGTTCAACTTGGTTTATCTGCACTTTTTCCTCCTACATGTAAAGCCTGGCAAATTTTGATCTGATTTAATGTATCTAAGTTACCTATCTAGTTTTCATTTTGGTGCGCTTCAATGATCCTTGCATTTTTCTAAACATTTCCAGACATTGAGCTTATTTCTGGTATATGTTGCTTGACTTTGATGAGTTATTGATCATTTTTTTTATTTTTGTTCCACTTCAATGATTTCTGAAAAAAAAAAATCAATTTTAGAGGGAACAAGATTACATTCGCCTGTAGGGGACTGGTATTGCTAATATAACACTCTCACAACGCTTTATTTTTTAGATTCTTTTAATCCCTAAATATTCATTACCTCAAAGTTATTTTGATCAACATGGATCTGATTGTCATCAAGTATAAAATATATAACATATTCTGAACTAGAATATATTCTTAACCATTAGGATCTAATTGTTTTCAAAGGTAGATAAACAGGGGACATATGGTACTTACAACATAGAGGCAGAAGATCCGGCCTGTAGTAACTGGTTACGATTCGTTAATTCTCCCGCAAAATATCAACAGGAAAATGTCGTTCCTATCACGTGCGAGGGCATTATCTTTTATATGACGTCACGTGACGTAGAGCCCAATGAAGAGATTCTGGTATGGTATGGTGACGGATATGGGAGGTTTTTAAACGTAAAAACAATACATTTTATAGTTCATTGTTTACGTCCGGGTATTTAAAGAATATACATCAAATGGTATGGTATGGATATGAATTTTAAGCCGTAATACATTTTATGGTTAATTGTTTCCATCCGGGTATTTAAACAATCTTCTTATCAGATAACTTGACCATATGCAATGCAATCATTAAAACATTTTAATGCCCGCGTGAGCAAAGTTTCGGGGGTTTATAGTGTTTTTCATGTCCGTCCCTCTGTCTATCTGTCTCTCTCTTTCTCTCTCTTTGTGTGTCTCCTTGTCTGTTTGAAGGCAAACACTTTAATACTGCCCATAGCTTTTGATTTAGTGGAGGTATGACTATCATATTTCACATTTGTATTTTTTGTGACAAGACCTTTCCTAGGGTACCACATAACTTGACATTTTGACCTTGACCTAGGAGTTTCACCCAGTTTTACATAAAAATCCAAACTTTTACTTCAGCCATATCATTTGAACATTGGATACCAGGGTTGTTATAATTTACATACAATTCACATATATATTTTGTTAAGAGACCTTTCATTGGATACCAACAACTTTGACCTTGGAGATTTTAGTACTTGTAAAAAAAACTTTAACCTTGGCCATAACTTTTGAACGGTAAGGCCTAGGGCTTTCATATTTCACCTAATTGATCCTTGTGACAATAAATTTCATTTGATATTAAAATTCTTGACCCTTTACCTTGACCTTTGAGTTTGACACATTTTTACACAAAAAATCTAACTTTTACTTTGAAATTAATTTTTTCAATGGTAGATTCTAGGAATGTCATATTTTAAATATCAAGTCTTTGTGTCAATAGCTTCCTATTGAAACCAACAATTTAAACCTTTTGACCTTAGAAATTACACATTTATTAGAAAACTTTACCTGGCCATAACATTCGAATTGTAAGATTTAGGTCTTCCAAACTTCACTTACATGTATGTAGTCATTGTGAGAAGACCTTTCATTGGATTTCAACACTTTTAACACTTTGACTTTGACCTTGGTTTTTGACCTACTTTTTACAAACAAATCGGAGTTTATCCTACCTTTAAAAACGCTTACCTTGGCCGTTACCTTTGAACAGGTTGTGCAAGGGTTTTCTATGTCATATTTGTATTTTTTGAAAAGGCCTTACTTTATGTACCAACATATGTGATCTGCATTTGAAAAAACCTTAACCTTCGCTATGTTGCCATACGGGTGTATCAATGTTTCACAAACACATCTTGTTATTGCATGTTGTTGTTTCTTGGAAGGATTTAAGACGTAAACCCCATACACCTGGGTATATACGATAACAATTAATTCATAACATGCTTTCATTTTTATCACAAGCATACAATAACAAAAATATTTATGTCAAATTACTCTACAATGTAATTGATTAAAAACTTGATACTCTTTAATCAAGAAATATGTAGATTATATTTTAACACCTTTGATAAATAAAAAAGTTATTTAGATTTTTTTTTTGCTTTCTACAAATCTGATTTTAAACTTAAAAAAACTGCACATTAAATCTGGAAAATATATTTCTGCAGTGTATCAAAATTGTTTATTTCTAATTTCACCCACAAACATTATTATTCCTATGTTATTCAAATTGAAATAAAGTTTGGCCTAGGTTTGCTTATGCTCGTTAGAAAATCTTCTATTGTAACACATACCACGACGCAAAAAAGAGAATACTTTCCCTTCAAATGTCTACTGAATTTGGATACAGTTGATCAAATCTTATAATTTTTAGAGCATTCAAGATGTAAAGCAACAATTTATATTGTATCGATGGTGTTTCAAATTTAAAGATTATATAATTTTTTTCTTGTCCTTTTCTGCAGAAGTTGATCTCAACGGTTCATTTGCATTTCGTGCCAATGTTTTGACATTTGACGACAATGAAAGACTCATTTTTGATAATTGGACACCAGTGACGTATCAGAACTGGAATCCTAACGATGAGGGCGAGGCAGCAGTTGACCCAATCTTTGGACTCCTTTTGACTTATCATAACGACGGCAGGTGGCGCTGGGTGACTGAGAGAAACTACATGTACTACCCAGGTAGCACAAAACGTTTTCATAACATTATATTCGGGTTGTAAGGATGTTATTCCAAAACGTTTTTGACATAACGTTTGAAAAATGTTTTTATAACGTTTTATCTAGGTTATAATGACGATTTTAGAAAAAGTTTCTCAAAAACATTTTTAAAATGTTTTTCATAACGTTTGATACTGGTTGGACGGAAGTTTTTTAAAAACATTTTTGCTTAACATTTTTACATGTAATGATATTAAGAAAAATTTTTATTACTAAAAAAGCATAGAATTTTTTTTTCACATTCCATTGTTTGGGGGGAAAATATTCTTAAAAACTACAGTATGATATTAAGAATATATTGCACAGTATGTGGTGTATTGTGTCACGTTTACCCAATTTAAAAAAAAAAAAATAAATTGAATTAAAATTGTAATTAATTCTAGGTACAAATGTTTCCAGAAAACATGAATATAACATTGTTTTAAAATGTTTGGAAAACATTGTTAAAAGGTTATAGAAACAACAAACATCTATATAATTCAATTCCTTAAAAAATACATTTACTGATTTAGCATTTACTTTTTTGTTTGTTTGTTATTGATTACTAGGGGATGTCTTTTAAAGCATATTGAGGGGGGGTGAACAATTTTTTTTTCTTTAAATCAGTTCTTCTTTAATTGTTTTATGCCACATTCCTAAAAACATTGTGAAAAGATGTATTAAAAGCCGTTTTTAATGTATTTTTCTAAGATGTGATGCAGTTCAACAAAGTAAAGCAGTGCATTTTATTCACTTGTGTTGTTTCCTCCTTGATAATGTGTTTATCAAAAGTTAATTGAGTCGTAATTTAAAGTATTATTCAATATGTATACAAATATTAAGAATTTGTATTACAGTAGTAAGTGTATGTATAAGTCTAAATCATTCTTTGTAAATTTGAACATTTCACTGATATTTGAACTGGGCGGGTAATTTATTGTTTTTGAAGTAAACTGATCATCTAAGTTTATCATGATTGTGCATTTACATAAATGTTTTATGACTTGTGTCTAGTGTGAGTTTTTCTTAATTAATGTGTACTTCATGTGTAGTATAATAACCCCAGGCTGAGATAAATTTAAAACTGAGAGCTTCAAAACATGATTTGAATAGATCGAGTATGTTTGCGAGGGGTTTGTGTGTAAGTGTGTGTGTGTGTGTGGGGGGGGGGGGGTTAACAAGTTAAATACTTCTTTGAAAATGTTAAATGATTTGTAAAAATATTCAGTATCATGTATATATTTACAATTTACAATTCTTGGAAATAAATATCATATTTCATTTACAGCGGCTGTTTGCAAAGACTAAATATACCTTTTTAAAGATCACTTGTAGTGAGAGGAATTTGACATAATAAGGTTTGCTTAGGCACACCATGCTGGAGGGATTTACCAGGGTATTTATTCTTTAAGGTATGTTTAAAGTTTCATGACAAGAATGTATTACGGAGATAGATTTATTTAGTAGACAATATATATTTTATAGAACTTTTGCCCAAAACACACACTTGTCAAAAAAAACAACAACAAAGTTTTTTTTTTTTTTATTAATAATTTTAGAAAGACTTTCCTTGAATTTATCGGATGTATGACTATATATAGTTTTAATTCTTCTAATGCATGGGTATACATGTATTTTGCAAAAATGATTTGCGAGAATGATCCTTTATTTTGTGAATTAAAGTTTTTCTCTAAATCTTTGTTTTTCAGAAGAATTAAAACAAAGAAGTCCAAGTGATCCAAATGCCAAAAGTGCCAAACATGATTTTCAAAGGAAGAAGGATATTGTGATTTTTTTTTTAAATTTCAATTGTGATATTTTATTGACTTGCGGATGTTTACAACAGTTCATGGATTATATTTGTGTAAAAAATTAAAACTGTAGGAAGTACAATGATTTTTATGTTGTAAAATATTTTTAAACGATTTAAAACATTTAAGAAATGTTCTGAAAACGTTTTAAAAAACGTTTTGAAAACGTTTTCAAAAATGTTTTCAAAACATTACAGGACAATGTTATTGAAAAACGTTATGATAACGTTTAAAAAACCATACAAAATAACGTTGTAATAACGTTTTAGAAAATGTTTTTATAACATTTTGAAAACGTTTTTATAACGTTTTAATAATATTGTTGTGTTACCTGGGTATACAGGAGAAGGCGGACTAAAACTTCCCTTTATTTGTGAGGATTCTCCATTTTATTTGGAGCATGAAGAGCTTTCTGGTTCATAGTGTTTCATTTTCTTTAAATTGAAATAAACATTTGCATTTTTTTTTTATAATTTTATTAAACATGTTGTAAAACGTTCTAGATAATTACAATTAGTTTTCTCAAGCTTATGTAGTATATTTATCTCTTTGGAAGAGTTCTAGATCCATCCTAATGATTTTAAATAAGTTATGAATTGCATGTGCATAAAGACAGAATGTACGTTGTATTATGGTGTCTCGTTATCTTTACAAGGACACCTACAACTCAAATCTCTTCTCACTATACGTATAATTTTTTTCAAAAAAAATGACAAAAAGCTTATTAATAGTTTTCATGCACTTGTAATCCAAGAATCAGGGACATATATATTTTGTTCTGACGGTCGGTCCGTCTGTCTGTTTGTAATTTTTATCTGATTTATCTTTAAATGGATAAATAACTTTAAATGACTTTAACCTTTGATTGGTTTGATCTATGGATTTCAAAATTCACAGGTGTATAAAATATTAAAGGACTTTTTCTTAGGATTAAATATTTTATTAGACATTTTGACATTCATTTTGGAAATTAGCACTTTTGTGAAATTTTCCTAGATTCAAGCCTTGGTCATGTGAGCTCTGGATTTCATATTTCAATGGTGTATTCCATGTGTAAAACGTGATCAAAGAAATAGTGGAAAATGAGCTTATTGTTCCACTGAGACAATATGCTAATACCACGAGCTGAGGATTTACTCTTGCTGGACAAAATGAAATTAAAAAACCACCAGAAATTGATGTAAGCAAGTGAAACATAAGATATAAATATGTTTACCTCACTAACTGCCGATTATCATACATTTTACACATGCCAGAACATATACAAAATGTTTTAGAGTAGCTATTGAAGGATGCGCAAGGTTGAGTGTATGACGGTTTAAGTGATAATTGGGAGAACGGGGATGCACGTGAAATGAAATTTTGCTAGTTTTAATAGCAGCACTAATTTTTATTCGAATAATACACAAAATAACGTCAAATGATTAAAGTAATTTCTAAGAGAGATGAATCAACTGTATCGATAAATACGATTGTTATTTCAAGGATAAATGGTAGATATCTGGTTGGTTTCACAATACGAATGGTCTTGTCAACGCAGCTAGGTTAAGGCCGCCCATAGGAAATATGCCTTAAAATATTCCGAGAAAACCAATATAATGTTGATATATTTTTTTTATCTTATTATTTTAATTTAATGGGAATTATACTAATGCATATGTATGTATGGGGTCTCAACCGAGTTCAGCCAAAGCAACTTCACATACATCAGCTGATTGTCACGTGACATGTTTAAAATTAGAAAAAATATGTACGTATACAAAGATCGTAAAAGTTCAAGGATGTACGGATAATTTTTCACTATGATATTGATTGGGTTTTCTTTAAGACAAATTTCTTAATCCGAAAAGTGCTGGGAGCAATTTCTCCATGCCCGGGAATTATATAAAATTTAGCCGACTTTTGATAAACTATGTGCATTTACACTATACGCATTGAAGAAATGTAAAACTATGGAAAAAATAAACAGCGCACAACTTGCTCCCAGTACTTTTCAAAATAGTAGGGACAGTAGCTACATGTGTATAAAAAATTATAATTTATAATTAAGCGGATATCGTTGAACTTTTGAGATTTTGGAGGGGTTGTACCTGTGATTGTAGTACGTTTCTGTATAAAAGTGCATGACTGCGGCTTTATGAGAGACCTGATAGTTATAAATTAAATAAGACTGTGAAGTATTGATTAATGCATTAAAAAATATGATTCAATTTCAGACAGATCACGCTCATTTAGTTTTAATTTTCATAGTTTGAGTTCCACTGATAAGCTTGATCTGTGTCTCAAGTACAGAGAAACTGCGTGTCAAACTAGCCTATGACGTCATATCTGTTAGTACAGCGAGATCAAGTCGGCTTTGATTATATATAATGACAAGATAAGTTACACATTGATTTATATTTACAATAATTATAAGAAATCAAAGTATGTAAGAGTATATGAAAAAGATATTTATTATTTATTCGCCGAGATTCATTTGTACAATTTCACTGTGACGTCATAATCGCATTTCTGAGGCTCTGCATACACTGATCTACCTTTGGGTAGCCCTTAACCTAGTTGCGAATGAAACATATGGAGATAACAAACAGAATTCAATATCAAAACTCCATTAAACAATACCAACTAGGATGTGCTATTAGTACTGCCGAACACTCTTAATTAAAGTTTACGAATAAGCAACTGACCAAATGCTTCATTAAGAATGTCGGGTTTTAATAAGTTTAAGACGTGTCTTGATGTTAGGATGCCGTCGATTTTTGCACAAAAATAGAAAAAAAAAAATAAATTAATTAATCTGGTCATAATGTGTAAATTGCTCATTTTTTCAACATTTGAAAATATAATGAAATAATTTCTAAAGGTTAAAAACTGTATTTTTTACCCGTTAAAATTAGTTAATTATTTTTTTTCAAATAGAGGATAATATGCAATCCATCCTTTGTTTTGTGCCTTAGTTGTATTTTTTTTTATTTACAAACGAAAACATATGAATTAACAGCAAAAACATATTTGAAGAACGATTGCCTGACCTTTAGTTTAAACACCTGCATATGTTTACTATTACAATTTCATAGCTTTATTATCTTCGTACCATGTTTAAAAAAAATCAATGCGGTAGATTGTTTGGGAGTTGCTCTTCCTTTCCTGCCACGTATCGTAAATCAAATAAAAATAGTTTTAATAGTTATTAATATGCAGAGTGCCGTCATGCGAACGTGGTTATTATATTTTATCATAAGTCGTTTGATTTTTTTCTGTTCAGATATGGGAACTGGTATGAGAGGTTTTTAGGCGCAAATCGCATACATCCAGACAGGTTAACAATGAAATACATTTTATGGTTAATTGTTTACATCCAGGCATTTAAACAATCTACTCGTCACATAACTTGACTATATACAATGTGGTTATTCAAACATTTTAATTGCATGTTCTTTATCTCCATATTTCCTTCCATGCTTTCATTTTTATCACATGAATACAATATAAAAAAAAATTGTCAAATTTCTCTAATATACATTTGATTAAAGAATTGATACTCTTTCATTAAAAATTATGTAGATTGTATTTTTACTTCTTTGATAAAAAAGTTATTTAGATTTTTTTTGGCTTTCTACAAATTTTATCTTAAACTTTAAATAAAAAAACTGCATATTAAATCTGGTAAAAATCTATTTCTGCAGTGTATCAAAATTATTCAGTTCTATTTTCATTCATAAACATTATATTCCTTTGTTTTTCAAATTGAAATAAAGTTTGGCTTATGTTTGCTTATGCTCGTTAGAAAATATTCTATTGTTA
>NW_026921999.1:0-19497 GCF_032062105.1 Saccostrea cuccullata | reverse complement strand
AGCAGAGATACATGTTCGGTGGTTAAAATGAAGGATATCGAGATAACGAACAGTATTCTACTTTCCTACTTTAGATGTTAGTTGGTCCTTATTCTCTATAGTATGTAAAAATCCAAATATGAAATAGATGTGGTAGACACTGAATTGTTTACTTTAAGCTCGAGTCGACATTGAATGGAATAATTTTAGTCGATATACTTTACTTCTGTTAATTACCCTTTTCGAGCCCCTCTCTGCCTTTGTGTATATATTGACATATAAACCAACATACGAGGGGCGTTCAATAAATAATGTCATTGGGGCTCAGAAAGAAGCAAACGACGCTTTTCAATGATTTAGTCTTCATGATTTTACTTATTAATCTATTTTAATTCAAACACATGTCCGTAACATTTTTTATCCATTTTCTGAATGTTTTTAGAACTCATTTTTGGGTATGACCCTTAGTATACTAGAAAATGGCAGATCCAATGATTACCTGGACTTGTTTTTTCTTTCTGAAAAGTGTTTTATTCAAGTTTGGAAATAAAAACAAGTCAAAAGGTCAAAGATCTGGCAAATATTGTTAATGTGAAAAACATTAACTTTCTGTTTATCCCGTAAACCCCTTTACTCTTTAGGGCATGCGGATTTAAACGCTGTCAGGAAGAAATTCAATGTAGTGGATTCCTGATTCTGGGTCCTTTCTCTGATAAACCTTTCGATTTCTTTGCAAAAAATCTGCTTTCTAGACACCTCCAGATATTAAACTGTCTCCCCGAATACGAATTTGAACAATAATGCCACTAATATTTAAGAAAATTGCATATAAATCTGTTTTTGTGCTCTTGCATACCTTTGCTCTTGACAGACCTTCGCCGTTTTTATCAAGTACATCTTATGGTAAATTTTGTTTTAATGGTTTTAAGCAATAGATTCATGTTCCAATATCTGTTTGAATGTAAAACAAACGTGGATTATTACAATTACTGATATTTTAAAATAATTGTTAAGACTTTTGTACACGCTGTCGTTTTCACTAATTTTTCAAAATACAGGGTGACCTTAGAGTACCAAGCTTAATTACTGTCAAACGTTTCTTAAAAACAGTGTAAACTACTCCCGATATGATGTCTATCAAATTTGCTATGTGTCTTATAGTCAATCATACACCATCAAACATTATTTGTTGAAATTTGGTAAACAGTACATAAGTTGTTATACCCCCCGCTTGAAAAGCGGGAGGGTATATAGTAATCGTTAATTCCGTCCGTCCGTCTGTACGTCCTTCCGTCCGTCCGTCCGTCTGTCCGTCCGTCTGTTACGCTTTGGGGTACCCATCTCTTATCCGCAACTCCTCTCATACCACTGAATGAAATTTGATGAAACTTTCATAGAATCTTTATTACATATTGCCATTGTGCACCTCCTATTTTACTTTTTGATTCGACACATATTTTGGGTTTTCCGCCCACAGGAAAACATTGACTTTTTCACCAGTTATAACCATATGGGAGGCGGGGGGTATCATTTAGTGAGCTCATCGCTCACAGTACCTCTAGTTTTAATTTTTGTTGGCAAGGAGGGTACCCATTTTTGATGCCCATTATATATTTTTTTATCTTTGAAATCCACCTGCTAATTTGACTATAAAACAGGCATTGGGTGCTGTAAATGTCACATATTTCAGTGAATATTTCTTTGGGATTTTTAACAAGTTTTACAGCAGGTTTAATGTTGCTTTTATTTTCACTCTAGTTTACTGATTCTTTACCATTCATTTATAATGCAGTGTCTCGAGTAGCCCTTGTTTCCCAGCTTCTCACCATGAAGCTATGTGATGAAAAGTGGTCACATAAACTGTCATAAATTCATTAAAGATTCAATAATGAGAGAAAGTCAAGCTTCATGTTATATGACTACTATGTTGTATGTAGTCGAGCTAATGACATTATTTATTGAACGCCCCTCGTATATAAGGTATGGTGACAATGTTTTGAAGTCTCAATTTCTTATTTTTGAAGGTGATTTGTTCTGCTCTTGGCATTAAATTTAGCATGACATCAAAAGGTTCAGTAATATTTAAACACGCGCAATATAGAAACACGATATACAATTATATGAGTATTTCCTTTGATTCTTTTGATGACACTTGCTTATGGAAGCCTGATTTAGATCAAGATAATTTTAAATGTAAATTTATAACAAAAGATACACCTACGTTTTAACCTTGAATAGAAATATCTTGATAATAAGGAAGTTATAAGGTTTCCATGCCCCTCATATATATCAACTTTCTTGTATGGATATAAATAAAACTCGCTCCGAAGGAAATAAAATGATTTTGTTTACAAATGATTCGAAGCTTATCGTTAAGATCAGATAAGCTAAGAGACATAAAAGTCTCGTGCACGTGTAGCACAGCTCTGTAGTATGCAGATGTTTTTTTGGACCCCCCCCCTCCCCTCCTACACATGGGAAGAGGAGCTTTTGGATATTCTGAATATTTTCATCTCTTTTAACGGTTATTGTATTTTTTTTCTAAAGTCATCATCATTTCTTAAGTCAGCTTCTATTGTCAAGATAATGACCTTGTCAGCAAATAAAATCTGGCATGAAGTCAAATGCTGACTGATGTTTTTCATACTAATTGTTAGACCATTATTTACACACTGAATTGACGACTGATTTTTCAGATTTCCTTGCACACTGAGGATGCGTACCTGTGGCTGGCCGGTAGGGGATGCTTACTCCTCCATGGTACCTGATCCCACCTCGATTCGATGTTTGATCTGCTCCCAATATGTATTATTTTAATAAATAATTATGGCACGCCAAATTCACAAAAATTAGATAATCATAGTTTCACAATCGATAAACTAGGTTTATCGGTTGTAAACTATAGTTTACAAACCGTAAACTATTGTTAACAACTTTAATCTATATTTCACATCTGTAAACCATAGTTAACGCGATAATCTATGTTTCACAACCGTAAACTATACTTAACACCGAAAACAATCATTTGCGATTGCAAAACATAGATTATCTGATAAATACAGTTTCACGATTTGTAAACTATAGTTTACAAACCGTTAACTATAGTTAACGATCTGATAAATATAGTTTCACAATTTGTGAAACTATGATTAACAACTCTTAACTATAGTTTACGATTGTAAACTATAGTTTACAAACGTGAATCTATGTTTTTCAACAAATTCTATTGTTAACACTTTATTACAGACAGATAAACTTAAATTAACATTCGTAAACTATAGTTAACAACCGTTAAATATAGTTTTACAGATGAAAACTATACTTAACGAATCGTTAACTATCGTTTACGGTTTGTAAACTATAGTTTACAGTCGATAAACCTAGTTTATCAATTGTGAAACTATGATTATCTCATTTTTGTGAATTTGGCTTGCCATAAATAGTCTTTGGTCTTGATCATTATCTCCGTATACATGTATTTCATGTATGTAAAACTTAAGTAACGGGAATTCTTTACTTTGATAAATGAAAAACATCAAAGACTGGGTATAATGCAGATAAGTTTATGATAACAGACAAACACTTTGTTTTAGCATACACATCAGATGAAATTAATGATATGAAAGTTGAAATAAAAGCATAATTCAAGTAAATCAAAATTACATTACCTTCTTCTCATTTCAATTTTACAAACAGATACAAGGTACAGTACCGACCGGACACAACCTAACAGAAAGCGAACCCGGAGCGGACCCCGGGTTCGCTCTCTGGGTCCATCCGGGTTCGCTCGGGGTCCGCTATGGCTGACCCCGAGCGAACCCGGAGCGGACCCAAAGCGAACCCGTAGCGGACCCCGAGCGAACCCGAGGCGGACCCAGAGAGCGAACCCCAAATTCAGTAGCAGTCCCAGCGAGCGAACGCGGGTTCGGTATTTCTTTACGGAGCTGTCAATCAGGATTAGCGATTAACCAATCAGCACGTCAACCAATCAAAATAGCATATTGATCTGTCGATTGGGATATAAGATCGAACGTGTTGATTTAATTTGATATAAATCCAAACACTACATACAAGCAAACCGTGTTAATGTGCTGTGTAAATCTATTATGATGATTAAAATACGATTTGATATTATTTATTTTAATTCTCCGGGTTGTATTTTATATTTATATATTTACTTCCTTTGTTTTATTAAAGCAATTGATTAATTATATGTTTTAATTTTCCACGTAGAATTATACATGAAAATTTACGTTTTTATTTCCTTTAGTTTTTTATACCAGTATTGAAAGTCCATTTGGTAAATAAATTGGGTAAATACATCAGTCAATGCATAAAAATGGAAATCAATTGATATTACAATTAATATTTTACTGACAAAAAGAGGAGAAAAGAAATAGTTGGTCTTCGACAATTATTGTAAAATTTCATTTTCTCAAGATACAAACAGTTCAGGAATATTAACTAGCCCAATATTTAAATATAAATAGATACAGGAAACATCGAGACGAGAGAGAGAGAGAGAGATCATAACTGTAAACTCTCATTATTAGACTTTATTTTAATAATAAAGCCTGATGACTTACTTAAATTTCTATGAGTCGTCCTCCCAATATTGTACTCAAATTGTTTTCTATGAGCCTGCTGCAGCTATTTTTTTTAATATACATGTACAGGAAGATGTATATAAAGCACTAAGAATGACCAACAGTTTTCGGGACGCTCTGTCCCTTCCGCGGGACAAAGAAAAAAGTTAAAAAGTCATAAGATCAAATGAAAAAGAGAAACCAAAAACAACTAGCACTATAAACACTATATATTTACATAGTTACATGTTGAATTGGAAATATATATAAACACTATTTAAGAAAGAAGTCCGGACCGCTCTGAAATAAGTCTGATTTATCGGGGTATACTCAGGTGAAGTGCGATTTACATAATTGAACGAATTAATTACGTTAATTAATCACAACATTTAGTAAATCGTACATTGTTTCATTCTCTCAAAATGGCGTAGCTATAACTTGACAAAGAATAACCAGAGAAATATAATATAGAAGGAATATTTTAACATATGAATTATGATCTATTATACATTTTAAAATGTTTTAGGACTAATTATTGGGAAAAAATAATTAATAAAGGCGTAAGCAATACATAGTTATGTGGGTTGTTCGAGAGTTGGTAACGCAAAATAACTGTAGAGTTACACTTAATTGAAAGAATAATCTTTTTAAGTATCAGCAGGCATTCGTTCTAATTCACGTTCATATTTTTTACGAACTTTTAATGTGTAACTACAATAATAATAAATGAAATGTAAATATACCAGATGTACAAAAGGTTACATGTAATTTATAGATGCGATATCATAATTCAGGTGTTTAGCAAACATTTAAACTACGATTTAGCAAAAGGTAAGGAATAACAAATGTTTTTTTTTAACTATATAAGCATGAATTTAAAAGGTATTTAGTTATTCAGTTTCACTTGTACACCATTCGATACTAAAAATCAATTCAACACTCTTTTTTGTTTTCTGGTTATAACTTAAGAAAAATAAATGCCTTATAACCCACTGTTAAATTAGTTTTAATTTCTCGGGATCGAGAAATCAAGGAAATCAATTATTCATGTACATGTAAATCTATGTCGAATGTACAGTTGAATTTAAGAAAAAAATATCAATGTTCTCCATTATATCACTGTTTACATGTTCAGTGTACATGTTCGCATCGTCGCATAAACAACAATGATCGATCAACAATACCATCACTGTATTGGAATATACAAGGGGCGGGGCTTACTGGCGGTGAGATTAAAGCGGGGTCCGCTTCACGCATCAGTGCGTAAAGCGGTCCCAGGAAGCGAACGCCGGGTTCGCTATAGCGGACCCCGAGCTGACCCCGAGCGAACGCGGAGCGAACCCGGAGCGCACCCAAAGCGCACCCGGAGCGGTCCCAAAATTTCTGAAAGCGAACCCGAAGCGGACCCCGAGCGAACCCGGGAAGCGAACCCGGGGTCCGCTCCGGGTTCGCTCTGGTGTTAGGTTGTGTCCGGTCGGTACTGTATCCTCTATTTCTTTTAGATTATCATCATTTACACCAATCAACGGCAATCTTGCATCAGCATTACATTTTAAAATCTTTTAAACAGATTATTGCTCACAGCCTCTGCTTTTTATGAAAATTCAGAAAAATTCGTTACGTGTTTTCAATTTTAATAAAATTAAAAAATAATTTTGAAAATTAGGAACTTCCCGATAAATCTTTTATAAAATATGATGAGGAAATAGTATCTTATTTTCCTTACCAGGGTTTGTAAACAAACCTACCTGAAACTTGGCAGACAGTCATAAAATGATTAACACTTCAAGCCAATACTTAATTACATGCATAGGATTCATAATTATGAGCAAATCAACTTAATATTCACAATGGATGTATGAACTGAGATGGTTTCAAGGGAGTGTCTGTACACTAAATTGTTATTAAAGCATCAGATAAGGGATATCATCTATGAGTCACTTTGTTCTGAAACAATGCTTGTCAATGATATGCACTGAAGTAAAATCATGATAACTTTTCAGCGTTACTTTTTATGTATTATTACATGTATATTACTCTGTCCAACTTAGTTTTCTGCACATTTTTTATGGAAGCTTGCAGCTTTTCAGCTTAGTTTAAGTATACGAGTGGAACTGAACTGGCAGTGCAAGTTGTATATAATTGCATACACGAACTGGCTCAAATTGTTTAATTGTCAATAGATTTCATGAAATATATTTTAATACAAGGCATGATATCGATACTAATGAAAAAATAAGAAAAAGTTTATTTCTTATTCTATAAGATGAACTCTATTAGTCAACAATTATATATATTTGCATATCCACTGCTATCTCCCACTATGAACATGTAGTCATCAACTGCGTTCATAGCACAGGGGCCGATAACATACTGTTTTTGATTTTACGTAATCACCATATATATATACTGTACAAAAAAAGAAAGGGAAACAACGTCAGCCCGAATTTACACAGGGTCGATCTCGGAAATATTTCGTATTTCATAGGAAAAAGAATGTAGCCAATTAAAGTATACCTAGAAATCATACTACAATAAATATTCTTTAATAAAACAAAAACCTCGTTACTTTTTATAGCGTTTAAGTTGGGTAATACTTACTCGATATCCTGTTGTGCGAGTCGATGTACTTTAAGTCGTCCACCAAAACGAGGCAAAATTCGCACATTTTCTCCAGTTTTGAAGTCTTTCCGGAGATGGAAAACACAAAGTAAAGATCCAGCGTTCACGAAAATCATCTTTTTCTTTTGTTATTTGCAATTAAAAAGTACAACATCTCCGATTTGAATAAATACGGTAGCTTTTTTCGTTCACAGAGAGGCTCGAACCCAGAACAGACGACATTTTGGAAAAACCCATGATTGGTAAAAGGCGGAGCGTGATTGGTCAGATCTGTTCTAGAAAAGCACCATTGACCAATCACATCTCGCGTTAAATATTGGATGCAATGTTTAGCGAATTTAGTGGACGACTTAAACTACATCACTTGCATGACAGGATATCGGATCTGCAAAACACGACTTATACGATTCTTAAATGACCGCGATGGTATTTTTATCAAAGAGTGATTATTACTGAATGATCCCAGACGTTATTTCACTAACTGCAAGGTATTTTATTGAAAACACGAGTTATTTCCGAGATCGACCCTGTGTAAATTCGAGCTGACGTTGTTTCCCTTTCTCTTTTTGTTATGTATACATTAGTGATTACGTAAAATCAAATACATATAAAATACATGGTTACTGTCTTCAAATATAAGCGATATTTTTTTAAGGGTAAGAAAACGTGATAGAGGGCGAGGCTTGCCGAGCCCTCTTACGTTTTCAAAAATATCGCTTATATTTCAAGACAGTTATCATGTATTTTGTTTATCCTGCAACAAAATTTACATTTGAGCGTCCAAAAACAAGCTAATTCTGACAGATTTAGGCACAACTATGACGCCATGGCGTAAACATTGCAATATACATGACGTCACAATGTTTTTGGAACGTCGGAATACATGCACGAGGCTTTATTAGGGCAGTGACGGGATAAAGCTTACCTTTATTAGGTCAATGCAAGGGGTAGTTGCAAAAATGTACACAGTCAGTTCAGTGACCTAATATGTTTCATACAGGGTGTGAAATGGAAATCCGTATTGGGCGAGGCGAAGCCACCCAATACGGATTTCCATTTCACACCCTGTATGATTCCGTTTTAGGTCCCTAACTGACTGTGTTACGAATTTATCCCGCTGAAAAAAATATTAAAAGAAAATTTGTGCATATTATGAAAATATTCAGTTTTAATCCAATAACAATCAACATAAAATATCGTTACGGTAACAAGAAGTTTAACTAAACTACCTACGTAAACCGTTTCTTAGCCGCCATTTTTATTTACAATAACAACGCTTCGAACGGAATCGATCTTTTGATATTACGCCTCGACGGAGACGTAATATGAAAACGGAGACGTAATACGGAAAATTTCAGGGCGTCATGTGATTGGCTTTTATCCAATCAGTAATCGACAAATTTGTCTGAAGCTGGATAAAGTATGTTACAGGCCCCTGTGGTTCATAGCATTATAGACGCTACTGCTCCTATTATGAGTGCAATTGCTCTCTCACACCCGTGTAGAACAATCTCTACTACAATAATATTACGTGTTGAGAAGTATATATATGTAATGTTTCATAAGAGGAATAAAAATAAGTTTTTAATAATATTCTTTGAAAAAAAAGGAAATTCAGAAAATTTAAAATTGCTGATTTATATCTTTAAAAATTCAATTTTGGTCAATGTATTTAATTGTATAATAAAACTTTTTAAAAATTCTAGAGAACTGCCATATTTTTATTTTTTGTATCATGCATATTTGAACAAAGAACGATAACTCTTCACACTTGGGTAATAACATTCAGAAAGAGAAAATTTCTTTAACTAGTATACCTATTTCAAGAATGATTTCAGCTATTAAAAATAAATAGAAAAACTAAAAAAAAAATTATAGAAAAGCATTCTGGAGTAATAATCATTATAAAAGCATTCTCATTTTTCATCATAGTGTTAAATTATTGATTTTTGTCAGAGGTTTTTAATAACGTTGATCGATGACGTCACAACTGCATCAAAACAAAAATGTGATGACGGCGCTGCTTGTATCCAGATAACTGTGTTTGAGAGGGAAATACTTTATAAATATGTTTGTGATTTATAAGAGAAAAGGAGCATTTATCAGGTTTACTGATTTTAAAGCCGTATGTTTTTCTTTACTGAAGACAATTAAGAAGCTGCGTCCTTATGTAAGTCAGGATTTCCTCTGATATTGAAATAAAATCAAAGAATGCAAATATAAGTAATAAGCAGCGATTATTCAGTGAACATGGCGTTATGAATAGCAATAGTTCTGCTGGCATATTTTCCATGATGCGCTAGCGCGCATCATGGAATATGCCAGCAGAGCAATTGCTATTCATAACGCCATGTTCACTGAATAACGTTGTTTATTTCTTAAATAATGTGTCAGTAAATAGTTATGGGTGGCTTATTTTGAATAATTTAACCTATCTCACTGTATTCTTGCTAACTCTCGCAAGAGTCACCGTCATAACTACTCTGAACGCATCGGGTTTTTTTAATTTGCAGAACACTGAAAACGTAAAGGTTCCGAACACATTGGTAGGGGTGGATATATTTCCTCTGATTCATTCGCTAACACTTAGTCAGGGAAGCAAGTATGTATGAAATAAATTATTCGTGAAAGATTATTACGAGTGTTTATGTATTGGCCTGATTTTTTAGGTGATTTTTAAATGTAAATTTATAATGAAAGATACACCAAATTCCTCACCTTGAATAGAAATATCTCGATTATAATGAAGTTATAAGATTACCATGTCCCTCATATCAATTTTCTTATATGGATATAAATAAAACTCGCTCCGAAGGAAATAAAATGATTTTCTTTATAACTGTTTCGAATTCATTGAAACTGTTCGTTAAGATCAGATAAGATAAAAGACAAAGAGGGAAACATTTAAAATTTTTATTTTTTTTAACGGAATAAAGGAAACAGAAACAAAAATATTAAATAATCATATCATCAAATATAAACAAAATGGGGACGTCTGAAGCAAAAAAAATAAAACTGGAAAATGATTAACAAAATATAGTAAATACCACAAGACAATATCACGCGTAACATTCTATCACAAATATTTTGGACTTCTTTGTATCACATCAATTAGCAATAAAAGAAAACATAAATCTATTATATTTATCTTAACTAAGAAATATAAAATATATACCTATTCATGAAGTATATTTGACGGTTATGTGAGAAGTAAATAGATTGTAAAGTCGCATCAACAGTCATTAACCATATACCATTTCTTGATATCTACTTCATATGATTATATAAAAAAAAATTTAAAAATGCAAAGGTATATTGATCACAAATAAATGCTGGAAGACATTCCAAATGAAAACGCAGGCTCGTGCAAAAATTTAAATTAATCTTTTAAAAGATATCTTAGACAATTCTTTCAGCAAAAATATGTAAGGGATCCTTAATACAGCGACATAACCAAAAACAAGAGCATAAAGGATCTAATTTCAAATAGATTGTGAAGATAAAGTACATCTTTCAAGCTCAAAAGTTCTTTAAACAATATAAATTCGGACTAGATCAATCACAAAACTCCATGGAGGTGGAATCAGATGCCAAGGAGAAGTGAGCATCCCCTGCTGATGGATACAAAAATTGGAAAATAAATGAAAATATTACGTACTTGTATCGACAATTTGTTCAAAGGTACGAGGGCTGTTCAATAAATAATGTCCTCGGTGCTCAGAAAGAAGTAAAAGACGCTTTTCAATTATTTATTCTTTATGATTTTATTAATTAATCTCTTTTAAGTAAAATACATGTCCGTAACATTTTTTATCCGATGTCTGATCGTTTGTAGAACTCATATTTGGGTATGTCCCTCAGTATATTGGAAAATGGCAGATCCAATGATTTCCCGGACTTGTTTCTTCCTTCTAAAAGGTATTTTTTCCAAGTTTGGAAATTGAAACAAGTCAAGAGGTCAAAGATCTTGCAAAAATTGTTAATGTGAAAAAGCATTAACTTTCTGTTTATCCCGAGAACCCTTTTCCTTTTCAGGGCATGCAGGTTTGGACGCTGTCTTGAAGAAATTCAATGTAGTGGATTCCTGATTCTGGTTTTCCTCTAATAAACCTTTTGATTTTTTTGCCAAAAAAGTGTTCTCTAGACTCCTCCAAAAATTAAACTGTCTCTCCAAATACAATTTTAAACAACATAACCACTAATGTTTAAGAATATTACATATAGATCTGCCTTTGTGCTCTTGCATACCCGTGCACTTTTCAGACATTCGCCGTTTTTATCAAGTACATCTTAATGGTAAATTTTGTTTTGAGGGGTTTAAGCGATAGATTTTTGTTCCAATATCTGTTTGAAAATAAAACAAACGTGGATAACTACAATTACTGATATTTTAAAATAATTGTGCAGAATTTCGTACACACTGTCATTTTCACTCATTTTTCAAAATATAGGGTGACCTTTGAGAATCAAGCTTTTTTACCACCAAACGTTTCTTAAATACAGTGTAAACTACCCCCGATGTGATGTTTATCAAATTTGCTATGTGTCTTGAAGTCAATCATACAACATCAAATATTATTTGTTGAAATTTGGCGAACAGTACATTAGTTGTTATAATTTTTGTTGGCAAGGAGGGTACCCATTTTTGATGCCCTTTATAAAATATTTTATCATCGAAATCCACCTGTTCTTTTGACTATAAAACAGGCATTGATTGCTCTAAATGTCACATATTCTAGTTAATATTTCTTTGGGGTTTTAAACAAGTTTTACGGCAGCTTTAATGAAGCTTTTATTTTCACTCTTGTTTACTGATTCTTTACCATTCATTTATAATGCAGTGTCTCGAAAAGCCCTTGTTTCCCAGCTTCTCATGATGAAACTATGTGATTAAAAGTGGCCACGTAAACTGTTATAAATTCACGAAAGATTCAATAATGAGAGAAAGCTAAGTTTAATGTCATACGATATCTGTAATATATGTCATATAGTTCAGGACATTATTTATTGAACAGCCCTCGTATACATGTGCGTGCTGCATTACATTTCATAAGAGTTTGATTTTAGGAATTTACTTTAGATGACTTGATATGAATGACTTCTCTTGAAAAATCGTGAGATCTGGGTGGTTCTTCGGTCGAGTCAGAATTTTGTTCACAATTTGTGTCTTCTTTCATTGATGTATTGGAGGTATTTCTCAGAGCCTCGTTTTGAGGACTGTTTTCTCGGAGAGAGACAGGGGAAGTTGACGCAGATGTCAAGCTAACACAAAGATCGTTCAAGTTGATATATTGTGGCAGAAAATAAGAAGGTGGAAGATGGATCGGTTCCGTTATATTGATATCATCCATGTCATTTTTACTCTCTGTTTCATTAAACAAGGATGGTACGTCAGGCAAAAACAATTTTTGTTCTGACTCTCGAATCGTACTTAATTCACTGTATTTGCCTTTTTCTGCAATTTTCTTTGCTGTAACCAAATGTTTCAAGGCTCTATCATCATCGCCTTTCAAATGCCATAATCGAGATTTAGCGATAGAAAAATACATTTGCAGACGATATTCTAAATCTGGTGAGTCATATTTGTCAAGAAGTCTTTCTGCTTCTTGTAAAATGTAGAAAGGACACGTAAAGTGTTCAATAAATCGACAACGCATTCCCAATCCCAAGAAACAGCAAAGTAATCTAAACATAAATCTTCGTGTCCAAAAGACTTGGACGTCTTCCGGCTCACTTTCCAGAATTTGTAGTGCTTTTCGAGTATGTTCATATATACAGTCCAACATGACTTGGGGGTAGTGTTCAAACCAAGCTCTAAAGAAAAGGACTACCTTATAAAGCATGTCAACAACTTCTAAACAGTTAGAAACTCTATCCGCGCAAATCAGACCTTCTTTCACCAAGTCCTCGCCCTCTTCCTTTCTGTTGGCAAACGACAAAACAACAGCTCTTCTTCCGGACAACATACATTGGGATAGATCCGGACATGACGTCATAGATATAATGGCGTCCATATCCTTGAAAAGTTTATTGTCGGGATCAATTGAATTTGTCTTGTTCGCGAGTGAGTCAACCGTTAGAGCTAACAAGACAACATACTTATCGCATACTTCTTGAAGGATTCTTTCTTCTGAACAAGGAATAGGGGAGTATATTTTTTTCCTAATTTTCTTTGAGAGACTTGTGAAATAATGTATTGGGTCATGAAATACCATATTCTGAATGTTTATCTTCATTGATTCAAAGTACACTTGAATTTTCTTTCTGTCTGAGGTATTCATTATGGTAACAACTAGTGGATTTCCAGTGTACGATTCTATCAGACTTTGATATGTGTTATATAACTGCTGTGCATGGTTCACACATCCAAATCCGTGTAAAACGAATATAACATATCGTAAACCTAACACGCATCTTCGTGACATATTGGAGCTCAGTAAATTGAACACTTTGTTCTTGGTTTCGCCTTTCCATGGATACAATTTATTGAGGTATACACAGAGTTCTTCACTGATTAAACATCTTAATTTGAACACTTGTAGAAGTTGAGAAAGTTCACTAGAATTGAGTGTACAAAAGAATCTCTGAAATGCAATTATTTCTGTTGGAGTAAAATGGTTTGACGATGATGATGATGATGATGAAGAACACCGAATAAGTCCTTCGCATTCCATTTATCCATTAACTGGATTCGACTCATCTGATAAAGTTCAGCATCTGGAATTGGAAATCTTTTAAAAAGAAGGAGAAAAAGTACAAGATACAAGAATTTTGGCAAATAATTTAAAGATGTAAAAGGGATTCCTGAATTATATTCCGTCCTTTTTTTCATTATATAATAAGAATAATATACCCTATAGAATCGTGAAAAATAATTCTTACAACAAAAATTTTGAATTGAAAAAAGACGTGTTTATTTTTTAATGTTTACGAATGCAGAACACGAGTTGAATGTGGTATTCATGGATTTTTACAGCTTACTTTACATTACATTTAATTGTTAGTTGGTTTTAGGAAGTGCATAGTATCAAGGAATCTTGAAAGGTGGGCCGACCTGTTTGGGGTTGGGGTAGGGGCCCATAGCCATCTTATACATATTTTGGAAACAAAAGGGGGCCCTCTAAATCTGCCAGTGACAGTCACTGTCAGTTTCGTGTATTCACTCTCTCGTATTGTATTTAACTCTTCGCAAAAACAAGAAAAGTTGTGTCTAATCCTTTGGGTTTTTTTATCATAGTGTTTGGATTTTTGTAAGTTTTGTATGTTAAAATATTAATTTTATAATAGTTAACCACAGAAGTTTACTGTTGCAACCCTCATGAAAAGTGGAATGATTGCATTGTCTGATAAAAAAGGCTACTAGGTACTTCTACGTCTATTCTGAGTAAACATGTATATATACATGAACATGACACAGACATTGCATTCAAGTTTTCGTTTTAAATCCCTTTCAGTGTATATAGGACAGATCAATTAAAGTTATTTTTTTTTAACTGTTGTTTTCGAAATATATTGAATTATATCGATGCGAAAAAAAACTGTCCGCTTCCTTTATTCGTTCTTATTTTGCAGCTAATATAAAGTATTGCCTTGGGTTAAGCCTTGGTTGACAATTGTTTTCTCGGGTTGAAAATTTTTATGTAAAACTCGACTAAGTTATTCCATATTGATACATTCTTTGTTTAAATTACACATGTATTCGTTATTACATGGCATGTTTCATCTGACATCGAACGAAAAAAATATAGAGTCTAATCATTTATTTATACTATGTATTTTACGTTTTGTTCTAAACTACAATTTATACGTGCATTTGAAAAGGGTTGTTCAATAAGTCCTGTAATATGTCGAGGCACCCTCAGTAAAAGAAAACATTCCGATACTTTTTATCAGGGATATACAAAATTAGACCTAATTATAGCAACTGTTCAATATAAACGCCTTCCTCGATTATTTTAAATTTAATTTTTAAAATAAGGTTAACTTTACTGGAAAGTATTTCATTTACTTACGTTCAATGTCTGGCTATCGATTATTCAGATGGTTCATTGTGTTTTGAGAAAATAGGACATTTAACTAAGGCTAGAATATTTAAAGATGTATATACTAGTGCACATTCATTTTTTCAGTTTATCTCCTGCACGGGTTTGATTTGATTGTGTTCTAATCTAACTGCATTACATCAAAAGCGCACCTTGGTATATTGCCCCATTCAACCATATCTTACCAAATAGTTCTACATCATGCAGAAACCTGTCCAGGCATGTAATATCGTTTTTGAAAGTGGATATGGGGCAGACAGAAAATGAGAAACTGTCTACTAGAAACCCTCCCCCAATACTATGTGCTTGTTTTCAGTTTCTATTACAACAGAATTTTATGATTAGGAAATCAACTTTATGCACATAACCACGGGTGAAAAGAGTAGCAATACTACGGTAAATACACTTACATGAAAAAATATATACTCTTGTAGAGTATAATTCATAATTACATGTATTAGTAAACTGTTGGAGATGAAATATGGAAATAAAATCAACAATGCTAATGGAGACAATATAAATAAGGAGCAGTAACACAAACCTTTAAAACATCAGAGGTGGGATCAGGTGTCATGGAGGGGAAAGTATCCCTTGTTGACCTCAGAAAAATGGTCAAACAATTAGCATAAAAAAGCTGTCAACATTCGACTTAATGATAGATTGTATTTGCTGACAAGGTCATTGTATCGACCATAGAACTTGAGAAAGGATTACTTTAAATGAGACTGTTGATATTCTTGTTTTATCACTCACTAATTCGTAATTATCTCCCCTTGAAAGAATGTGTGGCCCTTTATTTGAACAAACTTAATTATTTTTACTTAAGGATACTTTGTGGCAAGTCTAAAGATAGCAAAAGTTTACATGAGTAACCCAGGTAACCTAAAAAGCGATGAATAACATATATAGAAATATTAAGGTAATAGTCTTGCATTACACTACTGATTTGACGATTTACAGGTAAAATACAGAAAATAGTCATCATTTCACTTTATCACATATTGTATTAGCTGACAATTTCAATATCTTAATCTTGACCATAGAGCTTGAGGAATGATGAGTTTAGACTAGACTTGTTTGACAATAGCTTGACTCGCTTTTTAATGCTTTTCTGTATTGAATCAACTGGGAGACATCGGCCCCGTATAAAGGTCGTTATTTACACATTGAATTGTCTACGTATTTTTCAGTTTTCCTGATAATGACAAATAAAAGAGCTCACGGCGGGTATGTGTGACTGGTTGACAGGGGATTTTTACTCTTCCAGCTTACCTGATCCCACCTCTGATGTTTTCGAGATCCATAAATTGGTATTATTTAAATAGTTTTTTGGCTTTATCGTTACCTAAAAAAGACATGTATTTCATGTAAATAAAACTTAATTCATCCGAATTCCTTAATTTGTTGAATGTTTAACCAATAAAGACTGGGTATAGTGCAGATGAGTTGATGAAAAAAGACAAACACTGTTTATAGCTTACACAACAGATGAAATGGATGACATAAAAGATTTAATAAAAGCAGAATTCAAGCTAATCAAAATTACATTACCTTCTTCTCCTCTCGTTTTTACATAAACCGTTAACAGATTCATATAGTATTCTAACTTCAGTGTAGATTGTCAACATTTTAAAGCATGAAATGGCAACATTGCATCAGCATTATGTGCAGTATAAAATCTAATGAACATATCATTGTTTACATTCTATGTACTTCACTTTGCTTCTGTAACGTGATCTATAGTGAGGAATATTTGCTTTTTGTGTATTTCAGGAAAATTCCTTACACATGTTCAATTTAAAATGACATTGAGAATTAAGAACTTCCCGATAAATCTTCTAAAAAAATATGAGGAGGAAATACTATTTTTATTTCCTTACAAGGGTAAATTGTAAACATCCCTCTATTAAACTTGGCAGACAATCATAAAATTATGAACACTTCAAGCCAATACTTAATTACATCCACAGAATTTATAATTATGAGCAAATCGACTTACTTTTCACAATGGACTGTGTGAACTGAGCTGGTTTCAGGAGAGTATCTGTACACTAAATGTTAAGCATCAGAAATGGGATATCAGCTATTAGTCACTTTGTTCTTAATCAGCCTCGTCAATGATGTGCCACTGAAGTATAATGATAACATTTCAGCGTTACTTTTTCATGTATTCTATTATATTATTAGTCTGTCACACTTAGTTTTCTGCACATTTCTAGAAGCTTGCAGCTTTTTAGCTGGTTAATTTTAGTATAGGAGTGAAACTTGAACTAATAGTGCGAGGTGCATATATATATTAATTGCATAAATAAACTGGCTTAAATTATAACTATAAATAAATTTTATGAAATATATTTTGATGCAAGGTATGATGCTAATAAAAATAAGTAAATACTCACTTGTTTTTTCTATTCTATAAGATGAAATATTTTTGAACTCTATAACTCATCGATTATATATGATATGTTAAATAGTTAGGTGTGGCTTATCTGAACATGCATGTGAATTAAACATTAACACAGTGCTATGATCATAAGACTTACCAAAATATTTTTTAAAATCTCACATATATCTTTTCTCATATCATTCACAGAAAAAAAAAAAACGTTTTTCGGCTCTGTAGAATACCGCCATTTTACATTAATATTGTTTTGCATCTTCTGCCAAGATCAATAAAGGCCGGTGGACACAATTCATCACGTGCCTCTCAGCTTCACCGGCTGTTGTTTCCTTCTCTCACGGTAAACATTCTTAGTCGAAGACAGTAAAAAAAAAAACTGGATATTTTCATGCTATCTTCATTAATGAACAAATCCTTAACATAAAATATAAATACATTTTATTTTAAGTGACAGGGGGCTTTGTAATTAAAACTGATTTCGTCTTTTTATCTGTGAAAGAACTATATGCGGTATGTTGCATATATTTGCCCCCACAAAAGTCAAATTTTGAAAACTTCCTGAAATGTGCTAAATTCAATAAATTGTATGAGAAATATAAATCAACAGAAAATATTATAGTGTCAAAGCAGTGTATTCACAATTTTTGTTTTTATGACGTCATAAACTAGTCCGATTTTATATCCTTTTTCAGACAGAGGACAAAATGGACAAAATTTCAACAATTTTAGCTTTAGAATTTATAGAGCGCAAGTTTGTTCAGGAACAATATTAACAAATTTCATTGATATTATCATTCTACACATTATATCAAAATGTTGATCCTGAACACACATGCGCTCGGTGACTTTTACTCAAAATATCGACGAAATATGTACATTTTTCTGTAAAATTCATAAAAAAAAAACTTAAATTTACGTCATGTTTGTGACGTCATTACGTACATATGGCGTCATTACTTATGAAAATATTCAGTGCTTTGAAGTCAGCATTTACTCCCCTGTTTAAGAACTTAATTAAATATATCTCCATTAAAGTTTGATTTGGGCAAATATTGGTTATTACCGAATAAAGTTCTTTAACAATCTGTTTTGATGAGTATTGATGGTATTAATTAAGTGCGCTCGTTCTTAGCAATCTTGCTTCCTATTTTTATTGCAAAATCTCAACATTCCGATTCAGCATTCATTATTTAATACAAACAATATCAATATTTAACGATCAATAATATTTATTTTTATTTATTCAAGTATTAACATATTCCACATAACCAGAAATAAAAAGCAAAACAAAGTCCGTCAAATCTTGTTTTACTGAAGAAAGACATTCATGATAAACTAACGTGTAAACGTCATGATAATGGTGATGAATTCTTATTATCGCCAACTGCCTATAAGTGAAATATATTTTCCCGTCATTTCTCGATGAAGACAAGGAGCACACGGCGGGTTTGAACGGTCAACAAGGGATGCTCACTTCTCTATGGCACCTGATCCCCTCTCTGATGTTTTAGAAGTTCGAGTTTGCTCTGCTCTTATTTTGTTTTGTTTTATGGACTCTGATATTGAATACTGTTCGTTAGCTCCATATCCTTCATATGGAAATAACAAACAGTATTCAAACTCAAAGTCCATTAAACAATACAAAATAGGAGCATAGCAAACACGGACCTCCAAAAAATCAGAGGTGGTATCAGGTGCCATGGAGGAGCGACTATCCCCTGACGACCATGCACATACGCCATGTACTCCTTGTTATGATCGGGAAATAACGGGAAAATCCGTCGACAATTTAGTTTATTAAATATATTGAAATAACAAACAGTATCCAAGCTCATATGTCCAATAAAAATACAAAATGGGAGCAGAG
>NW_026921998.1:0-19282 GCF_032062105.1 Saccostrea cuccullata | reverse complement strand
ATGGTTTTACGTAATAATATGTTAGAGTTCACGGAAATAAATCTGGCTGTAGTGAAAATAAGACTTGAACATTGACGTCGGAAGCAAATTGAAAGTGTGGGGGGGGGGGGCTAAGTTATAAAAAATATTTTACCAAAAAAAAACAAAAAAAACTGACAAGCAAAAAAAAAACCTGACAAGCAAAAAAAAAAGGAAAATTGCCCCAGTCAGGAAAATCCTATTTCGTGTGTGTGTGTGTGTGTGTGGGGGGGGGGGGGTGATAGTGGTTAGGTTCGAACTTTATTAACAATATTTTTTCCAAACACCTCCACTTTCCCAATTTTTAACCTATACAGCGATGTGCCTGTAGCAAATGGGGGGCTAAACCTACGAAACAATGTTCAATGTGTATAAGTCAATAAGTATATATTTGGAAAAACTAACCCCCCCCCCTGGTTCCAACGCCTATGCTCAAAAGAAAATACACATTGTTTTCATGCAATCCTCATTTTACTTGTGTTTTGAATACTAGTAATGCCCTTCCGATACATACATGTAGTATTAATTAAGGAATAACTGTCTTATTTTTCGAATCCATGAAGTGATCAATGGATTGGCGTTTATGCATAAAATTATCACACAAGCCAATCCATTGATCATCTTCATGAATTTGAAAAATCTGACAGTTATTTCTTATATTTACATGCTTTGATTCCGCCAATCCACGGGCTCCAAGCCTGCTACTCTCTAGATGTTGTTCCCCAGGTCGCACAAAACATTTTCAAAACATTTTATTGGTGTTACAAAAAGGTTTTTTTTTTTCAAATCATTTCAGACTAAACATTTTAAAAATGTTTTTAAAACATTTCCTTTTCTCATTATAACATTTTAAAAACATTTTCAAAATGTTTTCTAAAAGCTTATGATTAAATTCTTTTGGAATATTTTTCTAAAATATTTTTGAAACGTTTTAAAAATGTTTCAAACGGTATGTTTAGCTTTCAAATGTCAAAGATTTTTATATTACGTTTTAAAAACGTTCTTACAACATGAAATGAAACATTCCTTTTCCATAAATCTGAAACATTGTATTAATACGTCTCTGAAACATTTGGAAGGAACGTTGTCAAAATGTTTTTGAAACATTCTTAATTCATTTAAGGGTTTTTATAGCTTCCAAATATCGAAGATCTTATAAAACGTTTTAGAAACGTTTTTAAAACATGAAATGAAACATTCTTTTTCTGTAAATCGGAAACATTCCATATACGTTTCTAAAACATTTGAAAGAATCATTTTAAAAATATTTTTAAAACATTCTTAATATCGCTGTTAGTTAAAAACATTCAATTCCGGATATTTTTCAGCCTAGGCAGTGAAAATGTGCATTTAAAACATTTACTAAAATAATTATTTTTACTACAATTGAAATATTCTAATTATAGTTTTGACATTTTTTGGAAACATTTTCAAAGTGTTTCTGAAACATTTATGTAATTGCAGCACATTTTAATTCGATTAGTAACTTTAAGAGTATGTTGTGAGAATGATTTAAGAACATTCAATTTAATGTGTTTTCTTTTTTTAAAGACTTCATTTTTCATTGCTGCTGTTATTTTCAAAATGTTCTTAATTAAAACATTCAAATAATATATTATTGCGATTTTTCTAAAATTTAGTTTATGAAGAAAAAAATATATAGAAAGAATAGTGTTAAAATGAGGAATTGTAGTTATTTTTAATTGAAAGATTTTTTTCCGGTATTTTATAATTATGATTTCTTGTTTTGGCTTCTTGATAAAACAGACATAATTTATATAAAGTCCTTTGATTAAACAAATAAAAAAAAACCAATGAATGAAAAGATATGCAAACAAAAAATTTAAAAAATATAAATAAATTTATAAAATCATAAGCATTAAATAAAACTCTTAATGTCTTTTTCAAAAAAAAAATGTTCTTCATCAAATCTTTGATCCACTCCCAGAATGTTACTCTGAGGCGTTAGATAAGGATTGGCACACTGGTCAGTTTCGGTGTCATGATAACCTCTTATGCAATTCTCCTGCTGGGCAGCGCGTTACAGAGTATAGTGGTTTGCTGCTTATCTAGGCCAAATTTTGAATTCTGGTAAACATGATGTGCGCGCTTACTCCGTGCCGATTTGAATGAGAAGACTTTGCACCATAAAACCACAGTAATAATCTCGGGATTTATTGACTTTGAATGGTAAGAGTTATTCCTTTATCATAGACTTTAAAAGATCATTTAAAAATGACTTTTATACAACCAGTGCATGATCAATAACTTAGTACAAATGTATGTATATTTCATTCTTAAGGCAACACAATTATATCCTTGATTCAAGTATTCGTTGTCTTTGTTAAATGTTTTAAATTCATCAAACAATATCATGAATATGTTGATTTAAAAATTAAATATCTTTACAGCATGGTGTTGATTGCATCATCCGTGTTTTTAAATTCCCACATCCAAAAGACCCGCCTTTGGTGAAGGCAAAGGTGTACGTAAATACTATTACTCTTCAATAACATTGTCATAGTAATTATTTTTCTGCTTTTTTCGATGCAAATGAGGAAAGAACTTTAATTTTATATAATTATTTAAAATATTTTTTGTATATTTTCATTGATTATCTTAAGATACATCAGATGTAGAATGCTGATACAAACACAATTTTCCTTATCTTTACAGATTGTGCTATTCTCTCCTAGGGGCAGTATCTTATCAGCCTTTTCAGTGTATGTGATTCTAACTAAGTCTTATAGATCCGCCGCTCTGTTCTACCTTTACCATGTTTACAGTGAACATAGGATTTCTGTGATTCTGTTCTTTTAAAATTCAGTGAATGGATTAGACGCCGTTTTCAACCTGTGACTTGAAATAAAATAGATTAAAACTTGTACCGAGAATGGAATTTAAATGTGATTAAAATATTGGATATGGGTTTGTATTAAAGATTCAAAAATTAAATATAATTTGTTTTTATTTCTTTTAAAATATAAATATTTCACGTTTAAAAAAACCATACAAAATCACGTGATGAAAACATTTTTTAAAAATGTTTTCGCAACATTTTGAAAATGTTTTAAAAACATTTTCAAAATGTTTTTTTGTTAGCTGGGCCCGCCCTGCACGTGTTTTTTTTGGAACCGCGCCAAAACATTCATGAGGAAATCAATTACATTTACAATTGGTAATTTTATCTCAGACAAAGACATTGGAAATGTAAATATAGTCTTATATACATATGCAGTTTAGGCTCCATTCTTCAGTATGTTAAAACATCAGAGATACTGCATGCATTTGATGATTTATAATTAATAAATATATGCTACACAGCGATGTATTTCACTTCAGATATTTGATTTTCTTCATTTTTCTGTTTCCATTTTCAACAACCAACAGATTGTCATTTGTATCTGTACACAGTCCCCAGGGTTCACTCAGTCCACAGTCAATGTAACGGAGGAACTGTCCATCCTGGTCTATGATGTGGACAACCTCATTGTTATCATCAGCTGTAAGGATGTGACTCTGACTGTCTGTGGTGATTCCTCGTGGATAGAATGGTTGGTTCTTTGGAGTAGGAGTATGTCCAGTGTACCTGAATCTCAGTTTCCCGGCCTGACAGACCACCACTACTGCATTAGCTCTCCAGTCAGACACACAGATATCCAGGTTCCTGTTCTCAGTTATGTAACAATGTTTATCGAATATTAACATAAAAAATACCGGAATTTTTGATGAATAGAGAGGTCTACCTTGATCATTGAACTGAATGGTTTGTTTCTCTGTGGAGCCAGAGTAACGGACAATTTTTGTTTGTTTGTTATCATTACTGACCATGATAACCAGGAGGTCACCAGAGGAGGTACTACAGACACCGTGAGGTATCCAGTTCTGTAGTCTGATCACCTCCTCTATCTTCTCATTCTTCACAATGTTCACAGTTCTATCATAAGGATCAGTATAAACTAGATCTCCACTTTTTGTCACTGTTATGTCAGATGGGTGCTTCCCCAACTCGATTGTGATTGACTTGAGTAGTGATCCCTGATTGATGCTGAAGAGTTTCATGGTGTTGTTATGTCCACTTGTCAAGATTTCTTCATCACTCAGACAGGCTACATTGAGAGGTTGTCCATACCCAATGGCTATGGTGGTGACAGTCTCTGGTTCATCAAGCAGCTGTTTGACTGGAGGAGAGGATCCAGCTTCTGGTGATTTCTGGGTTGTCTTCATCCTGTAGCCATGTTTATCTGATATTAAAGAACTTGATGATAAGACGCCAAACAATTTACTTAATTCTTGGATTTTTCCTGGAATGAATTTTGGTAAGATTGGTTCAAGTTTTTGTGGAAGATTTCTGTATGTATTAATTAGACTATGTGGGACACTAAATAGTTTTGACAAGTCATTAGTGCCTGTTGCAATGTCGGTTGAATCAATTTCATCCTTGATGTCAGACATTGTCTTGTTTATTTCATCCAGATGTTTCTGTAGAGTTTGTAACTGTGTGTTTTTCATCTCATCAACTTCAGCTTTAAGTTTCTTGACAAATTTGTCAATTTCTCTGTGCCAGTCCTCTCCATGTTTTGTTATGGCTGTTGAAAGATCTCCATATTCCTTTTCTAACTGACTCATTCTGTTTTGTACATCAGAGGCAATGTCCTGGTAGGTGGGGTAAATTGTCTCACGTAATT
The DNA here is from genome assembly GCF_032062105.1 of Saccostrea cuccullata. Classification (NCBI taxonomy): domain Eukaryota; kingdom Metazoa; phylum Mollusca; class Bivalvia; order Ostreida; family Ostreidae; genus Saccostrea; species Saccostrea cuccullata. Next base: position 14,576 of record NW_026921998.1, on the reverse strand, counting down.
CAATTACTTCTTTGATAATTTTGTCCTTTTTTTCTTCCGCAATTTGTATGATTTCTGACAACTCATGACCTAAATGTTGACCAGATGCAATGCACTTTGTACAAACAGGAATGTCACATTGGTTACAGTACATTGTACATTGTTGTTTGGTATGTGATGTACATCCTGGGTAGAGGGGGGTAGATTTTCTGGACTGAAATTTAACGACTTTGTGATCCTTGGATTCGTCTGTTGAGATATGTTCTCCAACACAGGCCTTACACAGGTTGACAAGACATGTATCACAGTGCATCTGTACCACAGCGGTCTCACACAGGTCACATCGCATCACGTCCTGGGCACTGGTACGGGGGTCCATCATTAGATCTTGTTACTGACAATACTAAACAATGAAAAATTAGATATGTAGATTTTTAATATTTTTTGAAGTGAAAATTAAGCCAAGAAACAAACAAGGAGAATGAAATGGTGATAGGTGTCACTAACTGCATGGATCTGTAGGACAAAGGCATTTTGGGAAATCTATAGAATTTGTTCAAAACTTCAAATATACAGAATAAATATCATTTCTCATTATTACCTGAATGCAGTAATGGCGGCCGTACTGTTTATCTATATGCTCTAAAGTCATGTGACACACCTGTGTTATCTATCTGTCAGGTATGTAAGGGTTAATAACTTAATGTACGAGTAGCGCTCCATTCCTTAAAAGTAATGGACCGAGGTCCCGAAGGGGCCGAGTCCCTTTACTTTTAAGGAATGGAGCGGTACGAGTATATTAACCCGCGTAAAATCCGCCTTTCTGAATGCTTTCTTTATTGTTTGTTAATACATAATAAAGAACATTATTCTTTTAATCAAAGACTTTTGAGATTAAATTACACGTAAATAAAAAAGGTATTTTTCACAATATTTAAATATCATAAGTCAAGGTCAGATTATTTATTTTTTTCTGTAGTGGGGGACAAATTATTTATTTTCAAAATTTTCAGGGACAGATTATATATTTCCGAAATCTGCCAGCCCCCCCCCCCTCCCCTCAGAATGAAAGGGTCGTCCCCTTACGAAGTAGACGATTACACTGCAGTTAAAAAAGGTCTGTACATAAAGAAGCTATAGGGAAGTTTATAATAAGTGCATAGATTGCTAAATGTAATAACGATACAATATGTATTTAAGGAATGTTTTTAAAAATTTTGTTTGAGTTATTGGTGTGTGAATCACACAGACTTGTCACGCTAGTGCTTCATGAAAAATATGCCTACGTGCAAGTCTGTGTGATTCACACACCAATAATTTTAGTTTATTGCATTTTAGTCCGTAGCTACATTTTGCGTTAATATTAAACAAAATGGAACAACGCGAAAATGTTTACACACTTTTTAGTTAGGGATCAGGCGAGGATGTATATTTTTTTTCAAAAAGGGGGATGGGGTGTGTGAAGGATTTTTCAAAGGGGATTGAAGGGGAAAAGAGTTATTATAACGTACGTTGTACACAAACATAAAAGTAAAAAAGTCAATAAGATACCGGATGGAGTATGGTTTTTAAAAGTGGGAGGTTGATCAACCTCATCGTCGCAAACCACGGCCAACATGCACGCTCCTCTCCCATTCTGGAGTAGGAGAGAGCTATATAAGCGGACTCCGGACCGTGGCTTGAGACGATGGATCAACCTGGGAAAAAGTATTTGTATGGATTACCTGAAAGTTTTTCAAATAGGAAAGGAAAATTAAATAAATCTCCGAAAATCTTATTCTGTAAAGCCTGGGGTTTGGTTCACTTTGTTTTCATAGCCGAATGTCTTTATATTCAATAGTATTTTGTTTCAAACAAAAATTTGACAGAAAACCTCAACAATACATGCGCAGTCAAATTATCAAACCCCTTTCCCAAAAGTAGGTTTGAGTCAGGGATATTTAGAATTGGCCTTATAATTTTGAACAAGAGGCCCATGGGATAAAACGGTTACCTGATTATGAAAGAACATTGTAAAGGATCCACAGAGGTAGAAAAGAATATATGACACAGCTCTACCAGAATATGTAAGGTCCCCCCCCCCCAAAAAAAAAGAGAAAACAGATGATCAGGAATCCAATAAAAATTAATCTGTTTTACTCAGTAACAGATGTTAAGGTACATCTACTTACTTGTTAGTACCTGTCCCTATTTGTCACAATCACAAGGACTATAAGAATACCGATTGCTATTCCCTCTCACACAAGTCTTCCTAGTTCTCTCTATTGTGGAAGAGGCACATTAGCTTACCATAAACATGCATTTAGTTTAATACAAGGAGAAGATTTCCTTAGAATGTGAACAGTTTTACTGTATGATCATTAAAACTCTTCTTTAATGCCAGAAGCCTTGACACCAAAGCCACAAAATTCACAGCTTTGAAGAGATACCCTTACTCATCATAATCATGTTCTTGGTGTATCTGTTAAATATACAGGGGAGAGAGTATCAAGATGTTTTGTAAAAAAAAAATGTGCATTTTTCACTGCTTATAATCATTTAGAGCCCCAGCCTAAAGTTTGAAACCTGACCCTGTACTCATAAATTTTTGAATAAATCTGCTATATACATGTATAGAAAAAGAAAATATTTCAAAGAATTTCACATAAGTTACAGCTTTCCTGGTGTAGTGGTTTTAGAAGAATTTTTTCATATATATTTCGGTATAAAAATTGGATTCCCCATTTTGGCTCCGCCTTACCCTTGGGGGTCATGATTTTAACAATTTAAAAACTACACTACCGAAGGATGCTTCCATATAAGTTTCAGCTTTCCTGGTCCAGTGGTTCTTGAGAAGAAGATTTTTTAATGACCCCATCTTATTTTGGCTTTTTTTTCTTCCCTTGTAGGGGGACTTGGCCTTTTATTTTTACAATTTAAACTGATCTTCCCCAAAGAATGTTTTGTACCAAGTTTGGTTAAAATTGGCGCAGTGGTTCTTGAGATGAAGTCGAAAATGTGAAAAGTTTACAGACGGATGGACAACCGACAAAATGTGATCAGAAAAGCTCACTTGAGCCTTCGGCCTAGGTGAGTTCAAAAAAGTGGTAAGTTTTGTTAAACGTATGCAACTTGCTTATCATAATCATGCATCTAATTTACCTGCTTAACACTAGTACATATATATAGGGACATGAATACCATAATTTTGGTAAAGTGTACAATGCTTATAACAATCATGCAAACGAATTGACTGCTGATTGTTCTGAAATAAAGAAGAAAATTTTAAACAAAACACTAATGTGATGTGATGGTTTAACTTCATTTTTGAGGCCCCAGGGTGCAGAAAACATAAATTGCACAAATTTTGGGACCCCTTTACCAACTCATGCTATACTTTATGCCAAATTTGCTTGACATTTGTTCAGCAATTCAAAAGAAAAAGCTGAAAATGTTTAATTTGAAATGATTAGGACAAAATGGACAAAATACAGAAACCAACAGGTCACCTTTGTTCAAGCTGCCAGCTTTTGAATTCATAGGATTCCTTGGGTCTGTGTCCAAATCTATGTCATAATCCTCTCCATTAATTTCTTCAAAAATATAGTTTCATTTTCTTCCAGAGTCCAAGATATTATGAACTTTTTGAAATATGAAAAAAAAAATTAGCCTAAATCTTGTAAGTATCGGATTCAAAATTTATAAACTGGAATGCAACATCACAAATGTGGGTATTAGAAAACACTGACAGGAAGGAGAGACATGGTCACCAAGGAATAACTATTTTTTACTGGTCTCATAAAACATCATGCTACAAGGGCTGTCATAAGACGATTTCGTCATGATACAAGCAAGTTATTTAATATTTATTTATTTTGGTGTCCTGATTTAATTGGACAAGGGGAGGAGACTGACTGACACATGCTTTGCACTTGTCACCACTTTGTCCCAACAACTAATACTTAATTTTTGTTATTTGATACCATTAAAAATCAAATGAAAATAACTTCTGAAACATCCTTTTCAATTTATTAAATATTGCTACCTTTAAAAGGGTAACAGACAACATCTTTTTGTCTGTTTTAAACCATCAATTCCAATGATTTATAAAATGTTCTTTCATCAGTTATAAGTACAAAAAGGAAAACTTCTCCATTTTTGATGAAGAATAAAACAATCAAGGTCACATAACAGTTTGTCATTCTATAGAATGTCAGTGTACAGTAATGATCTCCCCACTCCTGTTAGATCCCCCTTCCTTGGATCCCTAAACTTCTTCCATGTCTTCATCATCTGCTTCCTGTATCACCTGTACCATCTTCTTCTCAAGTTTCTTGGCTCGAGCTGTAGAAATAAGAAATCAATGAGCTTTGTTTTAAAATTCTTATGGTTTGATATCAATAAGATTATGTTGTGACAAGATAGCAGTGTTTTTCTCCAAAGTCTAAAAATAAATTTAATTCAACTTATCAAAAAAGTAAATGCTGATTTTTTTCCAATTATGAACTTTGCAGAAATACCTGGTATTTCCATAGGAATGTAAAATATAAAGTTTTCTCAATCATTTTTAAAACTTATTCCACACAGGAATCTACTCGTTGTTTCGATCCAAACAAAAGATAAAATTGTCAGTTACAGAAAAATCTTCAACACCTGTTACTTTCCCCGTCTCTTTTTGTTTAAATGGCCTCAATTCAGTTAAATTCAATACCCCCCCCCCTATTTCCACTCTTATGCAAACTTGTTTAAGTATATTTTTTAGTTTTTTTAATCTTTCAAAATTTCATCCTAAATCCTCATTGCTGATAATTGCTGCACACCTCTCTCACTTTGTTTATAATGTCATTTTCAGTTGGAAAATTAAAATCTGGAACATCAAAGTCCATCAAATAGCTGTCTGTATCTCCTGTATTTGTGTACTGGCTAAGCTGAGAATTTTAGACACTGGCTGAGCTGAGATTTCAAATATACCTGTATTAGGATCAATTTCATTCTAGAAGAAAGTCAAATATCATCTACCTTGTCCATTAAGATTCCTTTGAAGTCTAATTTGACTGAATTCTATGTTGTCCATAAAATATAATTATTAATATATTAAGTGTAGACACTGCACACATATGTAGAAGTAGGAGGTGCTTTTTTATGTTTGATTGTGACACATATATGTAGACAAATTGACAGATTCTGTATCATACACACCAAATGCAATTTGCTGTGCTTAAGACCCAAAAATTTGTATCTATGATAAAAAACCAGCTTTGTTCTCAAAGCAATTGTCTGAATTTGTAATCATTTCAATTCTTTTAAATTAATACATAACGTTGAAGACACCTTTTTGATTCTAATAAAAGCATCACGTAAAGTTTTCACCAAGTTTTAAAGATTTTACATTGTAATATATGTAAAGGAAAGAAAACAAACCTGCTGGTGCTCTGATTAAGTGTATGTTTGTTTCAACCTCCTTCACGTCTGCTTCTTTCCTTAGTTCTTTGCCCTTATTTAATCTGAAAAAGAAATTTTATTGTCAATGTGATTGACTTAATTGCATTATATATTTGTCTAAGGTCCTTATTTCTTCAGTTACCTACCTGTTTAGAATGAATTGGTTTTGTCTTTTTACTCGAATCTCCTCTATTCTCTTCATTGCTTTGACTGAAAACCCAACAACATTATCTAAGTCAAGAAAAAGAATGACAAAGGACACAATTTTGGGGGAAAAAATGCTTAGCACAAAACTATGATTCAGTTGATTACCTCATATACTATCTGTAAACATTAGTGAAAATATCCACAAAATTCAAATTGAACATTTCATTTCATTGTTTTCACATCAATAGTATATCTCCTCTAATAATGTACATTAAAATGAATTGTAAATGTCCTCGGAATATTTAATATGAGGGAAGTCAGTAACATCATTTTTATTCACATGTACATGTTAATTAGCTTGAGATCAAACACACTGTCTTGTAAAATTTAGTCAAAACACAGCTTATAGGTAATTGTTAAGAATTTTATTTCAAACATTGAATGACTTTTTAATCTGTATTATCAACAAAACATATTCATATCAACTGAACAGCCATGCTTACACGTTGTCTGCCACAGTTCTCTGTTGTATTTGACGGGGACATGTCTGCGTTTTTCGAATTCCAGCGATGGATCCACAGCCAGCTCTTTCCCTGCAGCCTTTCTGAAAGCCTTTGTCCACTTGGCCTTTCGTGGATTTCTCTAGCTGTTTTTAAATGCTTTATGACATTTTGACCGACAGAACCTAAAAATCTAGAATGAGTTCAAAATAAATTAAGTAATATGAAGTCTCTTTCTTTCAAGGTTCAAAAGTTATGGCAAAGCCTAACACTGACAACAGACAGACAAACAGATGGACAGGAAAAAAAACAATATACACCCTGAATCCATCGATTCCATGGCATGGAAATATATGTATTTAAAAAAAGTTATCTTAATACTACAGTAGTAGTAACAATGAATAAGAATTCAGCCACGTAGGAAATCAGCCTTCATCAGGAGTGCTAAATAAATTTAAATCTTCAGTACACATAGACCAGGAAGTAAAATATAACACAAGTAAGTGGGTCATGTGATCCCCATACAGAGATTGTACAGGTATTTGGCCAACAAGACAGACGCCATTAAATTTTGTGGGTAACACGTATGTGGGTCATGTGATTACCTGGCATACAGAGATCGTACAAATATTTGGCCGACAAGACAGACCCTGCAGGTAACATTTATGGATGAATTCATTTGATAATTTTTGCTTATAACAATAAGATATCTTTTTTTATAAACAACATGGACTAAATTTGCTCTTACATTATACTGATTGTACATTGTAACTTTATGTACTAGTCTACAAATTATATTTATGTGAGTTCTAATTAAAGACTCTATACCAATAAAGAAGGATTATTTAAAGCTTAAAAAAATATGACTTGTCTAGTACTTGCGATTCAGTACTTTGGAATGCATGGATTATTCTTATTATGAAAATATAATTCGAGAAAAAAAATGCTGGGTAGGACCTTGGAAAATCTTTGAGATGATGTGAAGAGTGCTATGGAGCATATCATGTGACTGCCTTCACTGTGGCTAGAACAAAGGCTGTAGAATTTGTATACATGTAATAATATAAAAAGAGAAGTTACATTTACTTTTCAGAATAAAAAACACTAAAACCTGATTTGGTTTCTTTTATGGAGATTATCAAATTTGTTTGGCAACTTTTTTTGTTGTAGGTTTTGCACTTTTTTCTTACTGTCAGAGATTCACACAATAAGATTGGATGATTGATTGAATGTTGTCATTGTCGGAACCCACGGGTTTTCTCTCCGTTACACTGCGTTTAAATGCAGTGTAACGGAGAGAAAACCTGTGGGTTCCGACGATGGAATGTTGTTTAATGCCCTGCTCAAGAAATTTTCACTCTTATGGAGAGCCACCACTTGCCGATGGAGATTGGAGAGCTACGAATTTTGTCCAATGCATGCTTGGCACTTAGGGCCATTGAGCATTGATGGATCTTTTTTGCAACAAGGGACCTTGGTTTATACTGTCTCATCCAAAGGACCGGTCTCCATGTCCCACAGTGGGATTTGAACCCGCGATGTAAGTGCCAATTTCTTACTTCGTGACTCTAAGATGTTCTGAAAACTGTACTGCCACGCGCCCGGCGACATTGATGATATCATCATATCAACATGACCTTATCTTTTGTTCTCTTTCATTAAATAAATATGTATACAAGTTTTAAAAATGTTCTGCCAAACATTTATTTTAAAGTGAAGGCATTTTATAAAATAAATTAGCAAGAAATATACTGTTTACTTATAAAAATGTCTAAAAAATAGAAATTTGAGTTATTTCCCTTTTCAATGATCCATGCAGCCAGTTTTTGACCTGATGTGGCGGTGTCTGAGAATTGAGAAATTATTGATGAGTGGTAATTTTTTTTGGCCTTGTTTATTTTATTGAAGTGATCTCAGAATGTTTTAACAAGTGCCTTTTTTCATGCTAGGTTTACTTAAATCATGGACCCCCGTACCAGTGCACAGGACGTGATGCGATGTGACCTGTGTGAGACCGCTGTGGTACAGATGCATTGTGATACATGTCTTATCAACCTGTGTACAGCTTGCGTAGGAAAACACATGATATCTGATGAATCCAAAAAACATGAAATTGTTAAATTTACTCTGAGAAAAACTACCCCCCTCTACCCTGTATGCATATCTCATGATAAAGAACAATGTGAAATGTACTGTAAGCTATGTGACGTTCCTGTGTGTGCCACCTGCCTTGCTTCTGATCAACATCTAGGTCATAAATTATTGAAAATTTTACAAGTTTTAGATAAGAAAAAAGAAAAGATCACAAAGGAACTGGCTGAATTAAATGGGACGATTTATCCAACCTACCAGGACATTGCCTCTGATGTACAAAACAGAATGAGTCAGTTAGAAAAGGAATATGGAGATCTCTCAACAGCCATAACAAAACATGGAGAGGACTGGCACAGAGAAATTGACAAACTTGTCAAGAAACTTAAAGCTGAAGTTGATGAGATGAAAAACACACAGCTACAAACTCTATGGAAACATCTGGATAAAATAAACAAAACAATGTCTGATATCAAGGATGAAATCCATTCATTTAATATTGCTATAGACTCCAACGAAATTTCAGACATTTTTAAATTTGCATCTGTTCAAATAAGAAGATATAACAATCTCCCAGAAAAAATTGTGCCATGTTTGCCAAAATTCACACAAGGCAGGATTCAAGGAGAAGAACTTGCCAAACTGTTTGGAACTTTATCACAGAGCTCCCTTACATCACAAAAACATGGTTACAGCATGAAGACAACACAGAAATCACCAGAAGCTGGATCCTCTCCTCCAGTCAAACAGCTGATTGATGAACCAGAGACTGTAACCACCATAAAAACTGGGTATGGAGACCTTACCAATGTGGCCTGTCTGAGTGATGAAGAAATCTGGACAAGTGGATATGACAGCACCATGAAACTCTACAGAATCAATCAGGCATCACTACTCAAGTCAATCACAACCAAGTCAGGGAAGATACCATATAACATAGCAGTGACAAACAGTGGAGATCTAGTTTATATTGAGTACAGTGATAGAACTGTGAAAATTGTGAAGAATGAGAAAATAGAGGAGGTGATCAGACTACAGAACTGGATACCTGACGGTGTCTGTAGTACCTCCTCTGGAGACCTCTTGGTTATCATGTACAGTGATGATAAAAAACAAACAAAAGTTGTCCGTTACTCTGGCTCCACAGAGAAACAAACTATTCAGTTTGATGATAAACGTAAATCTCTCTATTCATCTGATTCTGATTACATAACTGAGAACAGGAACCTGGATATCTGTGTGTCTGATAGTGGAGCTAATGCTGTAGTGGTGGTCAATCAGGCCGGGAAACTGAGATTCAGGTACACCGGACATACTCCTGCTCCAAAGAACAGACCATTCTATCCACTAGGAATCACCACAGACAGTCAGAGTCACATCCTTACAGCTGATTATAACAATGACTGTGTCCACATCATAGACCAGGATGGACAGTTCCTCCGTTACATAGACTGTGGACTTAATAATCCGATAGGACTATGTACAGACACATATGACAATCTGTTTGTTACTGAATATAACAGAGGTCAAGTGAAAAAAATTAAATTTCTGCAGTGAAAAACTTAGAAACAGTTTGATCATTCCTATGGACATAAAATTTTACAGTGAGGCTAAACTTTCAAATAGACCATGAAAAATTTTAAGACATACATGAATTGTGTGTTTATGTTTGTGCACATTGTATAATCGACAATGTTGACATTAGAGAAAAACTTTAAATTGTAAAAAAATTGATACGAATAAAAAATACTATATGTTTACATTTCTGTACATATAAGAAACAACAGAATATGTTTTATGGTGGACCAAGGAATTTTATCTCACAGTTACTTCCCAGGCCCATAGGAAGCTATTACAGTTTATGGGGACTATGAACTACCAAAAATTTCTTATCAAGCTTAAAAAAAACAAGAGGCCCATGGGCCACACCGCTCACCTGAGCACTGTGGCTAGTAAAAGAATAAATTGGTTTATTATTGAAAAGGTAAAATCCAAAAGTAGTTCCATGAACAACCATGGATTTTCTATCTTTGTGAAGGTGATTTTTAAAGAATTTTCTTATATATTTCTATGTAAAACTTTGGTCGGCCATTTTGGCCCCGCCCTACCCCCGGGGGTCATGATTTGAACAAACTTGAAACTACACTACCTGAGGATGCTTCCATATAAATATGATGAATTATGGCTTTGTCATTCTTGAGAAGAAGATTTTTAAAAAAATTTCCGATATATTTCTATGTAAAACTTTGGTCGGCTATTTTGGACCCGCCCTACCCCTGGGGGTCATGATTTGAACAAACTTGAATCTACACTACCTGAGCATGTTTCCATATAAATATTATGAATTATGGCTTTGTCATTCTTGAGAAGAAGATTTTTCAAGAATTTTCCTATATATTTCTATGCAAAACTTTGGTCGGCCATGTTGGCCCCGCCCTACCCCCAGGGGTCATGATTTGAACAAACTTGAATCTACACTACCTGAAGATGCTTCCATATAAATATGTTGAATTATGGCTTGGTTATTCTTGAGTAGAAGATTTTTAAAGAATTTTCCTATATATTTGTATGTAAAACTTTGGTCGGCCATTTTGGCCCCGCCCTACCCCCAGGGGTCATGATTTGAACAAACTTGAATCTACACTACCTGAGAATGCTTCCATATAAATATGATGAATTATGGCTTGGTCATTATTGAGAAGAAGATTTTTAAAGAATTTTCCTATATATTTCTATGTAAAACTTTGGTCGGCCATTTTGGCCCCGCCCTACCCCCGGAGTTCATGATTTGTACAAACTTGAATCTACACTACCTGAGGATGCTTCCATATAAATATGATGAATTATGGCTTTGTCATTCTTGAGAAGAAGATTTTTAAAGAATTTTCCTATATATTTCTATGCAAAACTTTGGTCGGCCATTTTGGCCCCGCCCTACCCCCGGGGGTCATGATTTGAACAAACTTGAATCTACACTACCTGAGGATGCTTCCATATAAATATGATGAATTATGGCTTTGTCATTCTTGAGAAGAAGATTTTTAAAGAATTTCCTATATATTTCTATGTAAAACTTTGGTCGGCCATTTTGGCCCCGCCCTACCTCCAGGGGTCATGATTTGAACAAACTTGAATCTACACTACCTGAGGATGCTTCCATATAAATATGATGAATTATGGCTTGGTCATTCTTGAGAAGAAGATTTTTAAAGAATTTTCCTATATATTTCTATGCAAAACTTTGGTCGGCCATTTTGGCCCCGCCCTACCCCTGGGGGTCATGATTTGAACAAACTTGAATCTACACTACCTGAGGATGCTTCCATATAAATATGATGAATTATGGCTTGGTCATTCTTGAGAAGAAGATTTTTAAAGAATTTTCCTATATATTTCTATGCAAAACTTTGGTCGGCCATTTTGGCCCCGCCCTACCCCTGGGGGTCATGATTTGAACAAACTTGAATCTACACTACCTGAGGATGATTCCCCATAAGTTTCATTATTCCTGGCCCAGCAGTTCTTGAGAAGAAGATTTTTAAAACATGCCACCAAATTTTCATTAATTGCCAATTATCTCCCCTTGAATGAGGGCGTGGCCCTTCATTTGAACAAACTTGAATCCCCTTCACCCAAGGATGCTTTGTGGCAAGTTTGGTTGAAATTGGCCCAGTGGTTCTTGAGAAGAAGTCGAAAATGTGAAAAGTTTACAGACAGACAGACAGACGGACAGACGGACAGACAGACGGACAGACGGACACCGGACAAAATGTGATCAGAAAAGCTCACTTGAGCCTTCGGCTCAGGTGAGCTAAAAAAGATCATCATTTTTAAGGAGGCACAAACATATAGTAGCTAAGTTTTCAAGCCCTTCTGACCCCCTTATTGTATTCCAACATGTAATCCTAAATAAACAAATGCTTTAAATTTGAGGCCAAGGAAGATCAAGGCAAAATCTTTGAGGATGATAAAATCAATTTAGTGAGAGATAATACAACAAAAAGTTTTTTTCCCCGTTTTCAATACATACTGGTATTACTGTAGAAGCTCTTTTTTCCACTTGGTATTAATTTACGCTTTGTACGCGGTCACAAATTTTTCGTGGAAATTTGTCCAAGCTTACTTAATATAAATGCAAGGAACATAGTGACAGTCTGAGAAATCCGTGTAATTTTCAACCGCGGATTAAACAGAAAATGAGATTCGACAAAATTATGACCCCATGGAAAAAAGTACATCTAGAGTATTTGTAAAATTGGTCATTTTATTGCAGAGGAAAGAGGCTTAATGTGTTTTTAGTGCAAGAAGACTTTCTGTTACTTGCAATCTCAATATCTTTTGCACATGTGAAACACTTGGCAAAAAATGTGAAGTATCTTCACTGATGACAGGAAGCAAAACTTTGAAGGGTTTTTGTAACACTTATGCCCTATATGTCAGCTTTATGAAAAGTATGTCAAACTCCAGGAATATGGGGTCAAAAATACTGGTACCCAAAGAAAGTTCCCATTTTTTTTAAATACGTCTAAGGTCAATATCAAGAGGTCATAAATGTACTCAAATAAAGGTCTTGCTATGATGAAATGAAAATGTTAGCACTAACTGTTGTTAAGTTGTAGTCAAGGCTTAAGTTTTATAACAGTAGATCAAACTCCAAGGTCATGAGGTCAAAAATGTTGGTACCATAAAGTCTTGTCATAAGGAATAAACTTGTGAAATATAATAGCCTTTTTTTCTGAGTGATACATACTGACTGCGCTCTCTCTTTCCCTCATGGTCTGGTCCACAAACAGCTTGGTTTTCTTTGGGACGTTGAGGCGAGAGTTCTGAGCGGCGGGGGGACCCCCAGACAAATCCTTCTCCTCAAACGTGGCATTTCTCTTCAGGATCTTAATCATCAGTCCTCCACCTATAGAGGAAAAGGAACAGAGTCTTGCACAAGAAAATCATGATATAATTTTACTAACAGAAAAAAAAAAAAAATTCAAAGTCTTTCAAGGAGAGTTAACATTCAACAAAGCTAGCATGAAGCCCAATTTAAAGAAAAATTCTATATTCTATTAATATAAAAGTAACGTTAAATGGTGTACTTTAAGGATCATGCAGTTGTATTTATTACTTGATATCATCAAAAACCTGTACATTTTAACTTCAATCTATAGCCCAATTTAGACTAGGTTAGTTACATTTTCATAATTGAGTCTAACATTTAAGGGCATTTTTAATAATTTGATTTACTCTAAATTAATTTTGATAAAAAGCATGTTGAATTATTTTTTTTCAATGTGAAATTTTTCTGTTATTGCCATGAAAACTTGAATGTCAAGTAGCTTTTTGCCCAATTTATTGCACTTGCTACTGTAGATTCCTTATTTTTCGTGAAAAGTTATTATCGTGAATGGGCTCTTCAATGGGAAATCGTGAGAAAAATAATTCCCAAATGATCAGTTGATCAAGAGATTTTACATAGATTTCAGCACCATAAAGATAAAGGCGAGTAATTTTATTTTGCGTCTGGTGCTTCTTGTGAAAATACGCGATAATTAATTCCACACATATATTTAGGAATCTACAGTATTACAAACACAGCTTCCATACTCAATAGCTACCAACCTTTCAGGGTCATTATGAGAGTTCCCTCCTCCCGCCCAAACTGTCCAAACTTGAGCCCGGTGACGACGTCGTCCGTCTTGATGACATTGACGAGGTACTTCTCCTTGTAGATGTGGACCTGACAGTTATTGAGGGCCACTATCACCGCCTTAAAGCCCTTACTCTTGTAGTCTATCACCTCCATAGTCGTCATACTCCCCGGTAACTTTACCGTCCACAACTTCTTACCCTAAATATAGAATTTTAAAAGGGTCGTTCTAAGAAGAGATAAACAATTTCATTGTTGCAGTTTATACAATGTATTTTCAAATATATCTCAAAACCTTGAATATCTCTTTAAGTTTTTTTTTTTGTAAGCTTGATTTTGAAGTCCTAACCCCTTAGCTTATTCTTTTTAAAAGTATTTTAACCTAAATATCTTGAATTCTCAGCTATCTTGAAGTTTTTCTCTCAATCTCACTGAGCTGAATATAACAATTTCCAACAGTATATAGTGCTTTTACCTTAGATGTGTAGCAGTGAAGAGATTCATCCATCGTTCCGACATAAATTGTTTTGTTGATTCTCTCCAGACCTACAGGCTGAGAATTCAACTCAATACAGTTCTTTGTCGGGTCAGTTGTACCTCTGAAAATTTAATTTTGATTTTGAGACAAGCTTAATTTGACATTAACCAGATAAATTCTGTACATCTATTTGATTTATAAAAATTTAATTGTGATACACTGACCTTTTCAATGTGTATATACATCCATTACGACAAGCCACCACGATCCTATACTCTACGTCATAAAGACCAGTCACACTGAGAAATACTGGTACCGC
>NW_026921997.1:0-19246 GCF_032062105.1 Saccostrea cuccullata | reverse complement strand
TTAATGTTTTGCTGAGCGGGCATAAAAAATCGATGTTGGACCGCTCAGTGAGATGTTGGACCGCTCGGAGAGATGTTGGACCGCTTACGTCACAGGATGGGCGGAGCTTAATCTCATTTTCATTCGTTGGTGTTAAACAGTGACAAATCTGATGTTACATTACGGAATATAGTGCAAATTACATTTATGTCAAAAAATATAAAATAAAATGAAAGGTATAACAAAACATTTATTGACAGAGTTCTCGGGCAAAATGCGTTTTGTCGGACCCTCGAACCAAACTGTCTGCCTTCGGCCTAACGGACTCAGGCAGACAGTTTGGTTCTTGGGTCCGACAAAACGCATGTTGCCCTCGAACTCATTCAATAAATGTATAATATATTTCCGACTTCATTTTTAGGATACGGAAGGCTAATATAGATATATATGTTGTTTCCAATCCTTTTGTTTATACAATAAAATAATTATGTTCAAAACAATTCAAGCATTAAAAGAAGCAAGCTAGTGTCATTAAAACAATCGATCATGACACATTACTCTAATAAGAGACAAAATCTGATAAATATTAGCATGATTAGTACGTTAATACTAGTAATGAGATAGTTTAAGAATTCACATGATTTCCAGAATTATTTTATGTTTTGACTCAATTTCGTTTAAGGGAACTACAGTAACCAGAATGAAGTGCATGTAGTCATTATTTCCAAAATTAAACGCTTCATCTGTTTCATTTCCATACAAACTCGGTGAGTTTCTTGTTCAAATCATATTGCCATAGGAAGGGGGGGGCATCCCCCATAATTTTGCCAATAAATAGTGTACTATAAAATACTAGATAGAATTTGCTGTTGTTCCGTGATGTTGTCGTTTTTTGTTTTTTTTTTTTTTTTTTACCTGTAAGAAATTTCGGGTAGTTGAGAGCCCCACCCCACCCCACCCCCCAAAAATACGAATGTGTCCCCAAAACTGAAAATGCTTCCTTCGAGACTGAATCATGTAAGGGAGCAATTTATTTCTGATACAGAACTATTTTTGTGTAATTTGAGTTGAAACGTATACACGTATATACTCATTTTCGACTGATAACAAAATGTCGAACTACTGATTTAAAAATGTATACTCATGATACATTTGTCATAAAATCATTCAGTTTGTCTTGTAATTATTGGAAACATAAGATTGAGAATTAATAAACAACACGTGTACAATGCAAACAGTGTAGCCAACCCACGACAAGTCAGATTAGGTGAAAATTGCTAGATCAAAATTTCCTCTTTGTCCAAAGCAGAACTCTTTCTCTCTCATTCATCAATTACTCAACCAATTAATCAATTCATTAATAAATGAATAAATATTTAGGTATTTAGTTTCTTACAATGTTTACTTATTACATTCTACAGTGTAAGCAAAAGAGATTTTCAGACAATATATATTTTCTCTAAGAAGAATTATTTATTTTCAACTGAAATTTACGTAATTTTTGTATGAATAAAATTTAAGCGTTTTGTCTAAAACTATAGTAAACGTATACTTATATCATACTTGTAATGAGCAATAACTTGCCAGGTTTAAAATAGTACAAATGTATGTAGTTCCATGATTTAGTAGTATACGAAGGGGAGAAAAAAATCTGTCATTCATTCATCTTTTATCATGCTTTTATTATTGTGTAAAAGCAATTTGTCAGTATTCAGAGTAATCTTGAACTTCATATTCATAAATGTTCTCTCTCTCTCTCTCTCTCTCTCTCTCTCTCTCTTCAACTGCATAGAGCATTCGGCTCACCTAGGCTGACTACGGTACCCTACATCGATGTAATCGGCGGAGGTGTACTGAATGCTGCATAAAGAGCACACAGCGGGTGTGACAGGTTTTCTCCCCCCTCTCTCTCTCTCAAACACACAAACAGACACACAACACTCACCTATCAATGAATCCACTTTTTTCACAATACAACCCGGTTTGTCTTTACAGCGATGGATATAGTCTAACGCGTCCTGCTTTGCAATGTCGAAAGGAATTACCTATCAACAGAAATAAGGATTACTTTAATTTAAGTTTTTAGAGAGAGAGAAATATGCTAAGTGATATTTTTCATACTATTTTTAGTTCCTTGTTTACACACTGAATTGTCTACGGATTATTTCCGATTTTCCCGATCATGACAAGGAGCACAAGCATTTTGACAAGTATGCAAGTGATATTTTTCATCACTCCTTTTTATGGCACCTGATCCCACCTCTGATGTTCCGAAGGACCGCATTTGCTGTCATGCAAGGAGCACACAGCGGTTTATATCGACTTTGATCTTAATTACTGTATGTTATATCCATAAATTTTAGTTATGATCTGGGGTTTTTGGTTCTCATTTGATTTGAAACGAAAGAGCATGCTTTATAAGAACAGAGCTTAAAAACCAGGTATGTTATATTAATTTTTTTGATCTGGGGTTTTTGGCTTTTTGATTTGAAACAAAGTCAGATGAAACACGCCTACAGTCTCGTTTCAAATTATCATTCTGCAAGTATTAATTTCTTGGCCATTATAACACGAAGAATTGTCTTTGATTTTTGTTCTGTTTGCCTGATCATCACAAGGAGCACAAAGTAGGTAGGACTCTGAGCACGCTTTAGAGTAGCAAATAATTTGGGAGTGTAAATATCATATGCAGATGATAGCGGGATATAACTACACAAATAAGGAAATTTAACAATGGAAACCTGAAGTTCTCGTTGTCTACAGAAAGGTGTACCCAGCGACAGACTATTTGTGTGGTGATAATTTTTTTCGAGAATTCTAACTTTCATTGACGAAATAGAATGATTAGGTAAATTAAAATGTTTGTAATGTTGCTGGTAAAAGGAAAAATGTTTGTAAAAAAGCTGAGCCATGATTTATTTGAAATCGATGACTTTATATTAGTATATTAAGTGATCCCTTGGTTTCACCAATTATTGTTCCAATATAAACAAGTCCACACAGATAACATTCTATTCAATAGACAACATTGGAAGATTTGCAGTTCAGATTTTCCCAAGTTTTGGTATAGAAGTTCTGTCCATTAAGATTACTGGTGAAAGAAGTGTTAGTTATCAAACTGTCACAGTTTTTCACAGAACATTTTTAAATAGAAGACATGGGATTGGAAAAGGAATTATCAAATATATCTGTAATATAAACCTTATATTCTTTCAATTTTTCGTATGATGTATTGGCTTTATAGGAAAACTGGGAATCTGAAGACTGTTAATATGACATGTATTTAATATCACTGAGGGTTATCTGAGGGGCACTAAATGAACTCCTTGAGGCTGTGTCACTTATAGACTCAAAGGAGTGACGCCTTTTTTATACTGGGCGACGCGCATGCAAAGTGTTTTTATTTTCTCTCCCGAGGCAATCTAAGACGTCACAAATTAAAAAGCCATTAGTGCAGATTATTGGGGGGGGGAATTATTATCAGAATGAAACTCTTAAATTTATCATAAAGATTATAGTATTGTTATAGATATGAATGTCCATATCATTTACAAATGATTTAAAATTAAATGTTCGAAAAAAGTATGTGCATGTACATGTTTCAAAAATAATATTTTGAAGAACACTTTGTTTTGTTGTTTGAGTTTAAATACAGTATCCTAATATTTTATACAATTTAGCTGTTATTTTAATTAGTTGGCTGCAAACATCAGTATCAAGAGCTTTTACTAATTCAGAATTGAGAAATTTCACATCGCTGAATTAGATTTTAGACTTTTTCTAATGGTTGTCAGGGATAATATATTGATACATGTATATATGATATATCAAATTTCAGAATTCTGTCCTGCTGATGAATTCTGGTATATATTTTATGATATTATCAAATATACACCACTTTACAAGATATTTAAGCATTTGATTGGCTGAATAAGTGTGTATTGTTCTAAAGATTCGTAATTTCATTGCGAATGTGCCTACGATTCTTTCGGTGCTTTTTACATTCATGTTTCGCCATCAGCCCATGTAATGGCATTGGAAAACAATCAGCAGGATAATAACATTAAAGAGTATGTGTAATGTGTGTGTTTTCTTTAACGTCCCTCTCGAGAATTTTTCACTCATATGGAAGTATGTGTAATGAAATAAACTTTACACGTATAAAAAACTTATCAAAGAACATATTTCAAAGTTGTGTTCAATACACACCATATAAACCATCCTTAATATGCTATTCCCTAGATTTCTAAAATGCATCGGCAATAATGATTCCATTGAAATATATATATAGCTGATTGATCAGTATCTGTATGACAGTTCATTTATCAATTCAACCAGAACGGACATTTGCAATATATTGTAGATTGGCAAATAATTGCGATGATTTTAATTGCGCTATGTTTTATCATTTTTCCAAAAAATTTAACACGACGTGAATGTTATCATAAGTTGTTAAACAGGTTTAAAATGCTTATATTATATTTTGAATCAATTTCTTTTACCGTGAAATTAAAAACATCGCTAATGATACTTTTAGAGATATCGTGAATTTTTAACACTGTGGAATTAAAACGATTTACAGAATCACAATGTTAAAACAGAAAAATACAGAACTGTGATCGATATTAAAAAACTCTTTAAACAAAAATATGTGAAAGGGGCATAAAATACGGACTCCCAGATATTCCAGGGTGGAATCCGGTGCCAAGGAGGAAAAAACATCATCTGTTGACCGGTCAGTCACACCAGGTAAACGGATCATCCCGTAGTCAGATTGTATATAAAACCAAAGGCCTAACAATTGGTATGAAACAAGTCAGCCAAAATATGACTCAACGACAGGTTAAAGGTTAATCTCATTATAGGGACCAAAGTAAAGAATTTAGAAATGCCTACTTTAAACAAGGTTGTTGAAATCTTTATTACATCAGCATATCAGTGAGTAGCATGTCTTGCTTAAAATATTGATCGTACTTAGAGCAAGCTCTGAGATTTTAAATATAATTTTCATTTTATTTAAACTTAGTTCCTTTGAAAACATAAGTATTGAAACAAAATATGAAAACAAAAATTAAGTATTTTTCAAATGAACATCCGGTAGTGATTTAGACAGCCTTCTGATTGTCTTCTCTGATGTGTTCTTCTTATTTCCTTCCTCGGTTATATCCTCATTAGTGACAGTTTTTTAAAATATAAACTATATTGACCATCACTTAATATAGTATAACTAGAATTATATACGAGGGCTGTTCAATAAATAATGTCCTCGGTGCTCAGAAAGAAGCAAAAGACGCTTTTCAATAATTTAGTGTTCATGATTTTACTAATTAATCTCTTTTAATTAAAACACATGTCCGTAACATTTTTTATCCAATTTCTGATTCTTTTTAGAACTCATTTTTTGGGTATGACCCTTATACTAGAAAATGGCAGATCCAATGATTTCCCGGACTTGTTTCTTCCCTCTGAAAGGTGTTTTTTTCAGGTTTTGAAATAGAAACAAGTCAAAAGGTCAAAGATCTGGCGAATATTGTTAATGTGAAAAAACATTTTCTTTCTGTTTATCCCGAAAATCCCTCGACTCTTCAGGGCATGCGGGTTTGGACGCTGTCTTGAAGAAATTCAATGTAGTGGATTCCCGATTCTGGGTCCTTCCTCTAAAACACCTTTTGATTTTTTTGCAAAAGATTTGCTTTCTAGACTCCCCCAGAAATTAAACTGTCTCTCCAAATACGAATTTGAACAACAATACCACTAATTTTTAAGAAAATTACATATAAATCTGTCTTTGTGCTCTTGAATACCTGTGCTCTTTTCAGACTTTCGCCGTTTTTATCAAGTACATCTTATGGTAAATTTTGTTTTGAGGGTATTAATCAATAGATTCATGTTCCAATATCTGTATGAAAATAAAACAAACGTGGATAACTAAAATTACTGATATTTAAAAAAAAATTGTTAAGAATTTCGTATACGCTATCATTTTTCACTCATTTTTCAAAATATAGGGTGACCTTTGAGTACTAAGCTTTTTTACCGTCAAACGTTTCTTAAAAACAGTGTAAACCACTCCCCGATGCGATGTCTATCAAATTTGCTATGTGTCTTAAAGTCAATCATACATCATCAAGTATTATTTGTTGAAATTTGACCAATACATAAGTTGTTATAATTCTTTTTGGCAAGGAGGGTACCCATTTTTGATGGCCATTATATAATTTTTTTATCATTGAAATCCACCTGCTCATTTGTCTATAAAACAGGCACTGGTTGCTGTAAATGTCATATATTTCAGTGAATATTTCTTTGGGATTTTTAACAAGTTTTACAGCAGCTATAATGAAGCTTTTATTTTCACCCTAGTTTACTAATTGTTTACCATTCATTTTTAATGCAGTGTCTCGAAAAGCCCTTGTTTCCCAGCTTCTCATGATGAAACTGTGTGATAAAAAGTGGTCACATAAACTGTTATAAATTCATGAAAGATTAAAAAATGAGAGAAATTCAAATTTTATGTCATATGATATCTGTAATGTATGTCATATAGTTCAGGACATTATTTATTGAACAGCCCTCGTACATGCAACTGTGGACTTAATTTGGTCTAGTAGACCTTCTTAATGAGCTTGACAGTTATTTTAGATTTGTAGAAGCTTTTAAGAAAATATTCAAAAAAGTTTTGCCTGGACATTCTTATCTGCCACTTTCACGAAGGTGAGGGAAGTCATATCAAATTTCATTTGTCTGTCTGTCTGTCAGACTGTAAGTCTGACAGTTTATCTGTCTCCACTTCAAACCTGGTCATATCTTAAATTTGAATGAGAAGGGATGGGGCTTTTATATCTCACATCTGAAAATATGTATATTTTTTTGACAAGAACTCTATGATTTTTTCCCTTATGACCATGATAACCTTGAGGTTTTACCTAATTTTCAAAAAAGAACCTTGATCATGACATTTCAGATTGAGAAGAGAAGAGTCTTTCATATCAGACCTGTGTATTGAATGTGACAAGATCTTTTTAAATACACCGA
Source organism: Saccostrea cuccullata (assembly GCF_032062105.1). Lineage (NCBI taxonomy): Eukaryota > Metazoa > Mollusca > Bivalvia > Ostreida > Ostreidae > Saccostrea > Saccostrea cuccullata. The sequence goes on along the minus strand of NW_026921997.1, from coordinate 12,232 downwards.
TTTTTGAACTCATCACCTTGAAGTTTGACCTTCTTAAAAAATAAAAAGTCTTAAAATTGGTCATAACTTTTGAATGAGAAGATGTCAGGCTTTCATTTTAAAACATATATTATATGTCGCTCAGACAAGACCTTTCTAAATACACTTTGATTTTTGACCTTGATCTTGAAGTTTGACCTACTTTTTAAAACCTCTTATCTTACCCATGACTTGAATGAGAAGACATAACATGAATAATTATTAATATTAATACCTATTAATGAACGAGGGGCCAAATAAAATATATGAAATACAGTGTACCTCATTAAAAGAGCACCAAAAGTCTGTAACAGTTGTTTATTTTTTTAATCATTATTAAGCTGTTAACAATTTAATATAGGAAGTTAATTGATACTTTAAAAAGAAGATAACTCTGACTGGTAGATATACATGTAAATGCATTACTTATCCAGTATTATCCATCATATTGTCAATATGGTTTAACCTTACCTTTCTGCATTATGATTTTGCTCTGCCAGGTTTGTTGGTAATTTATGTGTAAATTATAATAAATTATGAATATTTCTTTAGGATAATTTAAAACAATGAAAGAAATATTTAAATTTGAACTTTGAGAATTTAATACATGTAACCTTCATTGCAAAAATAAGACTTGAATTAAATGAGAAAAAAAATTGGCCATTACAGTAAAACTCGGTTATAACGAAGTCACTGGGATCTAAGAAATCACTTTGCTATATCCCAAATTCGTTATAACCGTATAAGAAATTATTTAAATTTATATAGCTGGGGGGTCCAAAATGACTTCGTTATATCCATAAATTCGCTATATCCGTGTTGGCACTAAACGAGTTTTGCTGTATAACTTATCAGATAGGGTAAATTCTTTTATTTGACATAAACCGAATGCACCAGAAACACTCCTAGATGCTTGTGCCAATTATTTTAAAATTTAAGGAAAATCTTAACTTTGAGGACAATGTACTGATGAACTTTTATTTCTATGTAGATGGAGCTTCGACGGTCTACGAGGATTCGGCGTCCACCTGCGTGGCACGCCGACTACGTGATGGGCTTCCCGGTAAGTCAAAAAATCACAAAATCTACCTCTCTGTTTGTATATAATCTGGTACTGTTAGTTTTATTCAACACCCCTCAAACACATTAGGGGGTTGCTTAGGAATCACTTTGTCTGTCTGTCTGTCTCACAGAATCTACCCCTCTGTTTGTATATAATTTGGTACTGTTAGTTTTATTCAACACCCCTCAAACACATTAGGGGGTTGCTTAGGAATCACTTTGTCTGTCTGTCTCACAGAATCTATACCTCTCTGTTTGTATATAATTTGGTACTGTTAGTTTTATTCAACACCCCTCAAACACATTAGGGGGTTGCTTAGGAATCACTTTGTCTGTCTGTCTCACAGAATCTATACCTCTCTGTTTGTATATAATCTGGTACAGCTGTTAGTTTTATTCAACACCCCTCAAACACATTAGGGGGTTGCTTAGGAATCACTTTGTCTGTCTGTCTGTCTCACAGAGTCTATCTCTCTGTTTGTATATAATCTGGTACAGCTGTTAGTTTTATTCAACATCCCTCAAACACATTTGGGGGTTGCTTAGGAATCACTTTGTCTGTCTGTCTGTCTCACAGAATCTACCTCTCTGTTTGTATATAATCTGGTTCAGCTGTTAGTTTTATTCAACACCCCTCAAACACATTAGGGGGTTGCTTAGGAATCACTTTGTCTGTCTGTCTGTCTCACAGAGTCTATCTCTCTGTTTGTATATAATCTGGTACAGCTGTTAGTTTTATTCAACACCCCTCAAACACATTAGGGGGTTGCTTAGGGATCACTTTGTCTGTCTGTCTGTCTCACAGAATCTATACCTCTCTGTTTGTATATAATCTGGTACAGCTGTTAGTTTTATTCAACACCCCTCAAACACATTAGGGGGTTGCTTAGGAATCACTTTGTCTGTCTGTCTGTCTCACAGAGTCTATCTCTCTGTTTGTATATAATCTGGTACAGCTGTTAGTTTTATTCAACACCCCTCAAACACATTAGGGGGTTGCTTAGGAATCACTTTGTCTGTCTGTCTGTCTCACAGAATCTACCTCTCTGTTTGTATATAATCTGGTACAGCTGTTAGTTTTTGTCTCGCCTGCGACGAATGTCGCGAAGCGAGACATAGCGACCATAGATTCCGTCGTCGTCGTCGTCGTCGTCGGCGTCCAACTTTTGGTTAACCCAAATGTCAAAGTTTTATAAACTGCAATAACTTTCTCAAATTTTATTCAGTCTTCTTGAAATTTGGACACAATATTCAGTATGGATAAAAATTTATATCCCAAGTATGATTTTGAAAAAAAAAATTCAAATTTTTCCGTATTTTTTCCTTAAGTTGGACTTAGTTTTTTCATGATAATTTATGGTGAAGACCTATATTCCAGCAACTATAAGTTATAGGGATATGATAATTAGTCAGTGGATACATCATGGGTAACCACAAACGTCAGTACCAGAATTAGGTCATCTTGACCTACATTTTTCTGCATGAGTGACTTTGGTTAAATTTTTGGTGGAGGTCCATATCTCAGCATCTATAACTTATAATGGCATGATGATTTGTCATTGTACAGGTTATAAGTAACCAACAACATCAGTACCAGAATTAGGTCATTTTGACCTACATTTTTCTGCATGAATGACTTTGGTTAAATTGATAATGGAGGTTCATATTTCAGCAACTATAACTTATAGTGGCATGATAGTTAGTCAGTGGATACATCATGGGTAACCACAAACGCCTGTACCAGAATTAGGTCATCTTGACCTACATTTTTCCGCATGAGTGACTTTGCATAAATTTATGGTGGAGGTCCATATCTCAGCAACTATAACTTATAGTGGCATGATAATTTGTCAGTGGATACATCATGGGTAACCACAAACGCCTGTACCAGAATTAGGTCATCTTGACCTACATTTTTCCGCATGAGTGACTTTGCATAAATTTATGGTGGAGGTCCATATCTCAGCAACTATAACTTATAGTGGCATGATAATTTGTCAGTCTACACATCATGGGTAACCAACAATATCAGTACCATAATTAGGTAATCTTCACCTACATTTTCTGCATGAATGACTTGATACATATACAGTGGATTTGATTTCAAAATGCAAGTTCAAATTATTGCGACTCATAACACGTTGCAATATTCGCAATAATAAAAACATCACAATAATTTGTGAATTTACAGGGTATATGTATATATATATAAATGCCAATATAATCGCCAAGGGATTAGATATTAAGTCAGCTGTTCCATTTCTTTATTATTGTATTTTTGAGTTATTCCTTCTGAAATGTCAATAAATGCTTCAGTTTATCAGACAATCATTTCTTACTAACCACAGCGACAGCAGGCGAGACACAGGGTTGCGGGCAACCCTTACGTACTTTATTCAACACCCCTCAAACACATTAGGGGGTTGCTAAGGAATCACTTTGTCTGTCTGTCTGTCTCACAGAATCTACCTCTCTTTTCATAAATATTGAAACTTTTAGTTTATTCACTTAACACATTTAGGTTGTGAAGACAAGGGTTATGCCAAATTTATCTTTGGGGGGTTTACAATTTTTTGACACAAAAATATGCATTGGGAAGTCAAAAAATAAAAATAAAAATAATTTGGAACCTTGACATATTTTTTTCTCGAGTAGCATTGAAATGAATCAAATAAAACTAATAAACACATAAAATTTTTCAACTTTATTAGCTCACCTGAGCCGAAGGCTCAATTGAGCTTTTCTGATCACATTTTGTCCGGCGTCCTTCTGTCCATCTGTCTGTCTCTCTGTCCATCTGTACGTCTGTCTGTAAACTTTTCACATTTTCCACTTCTTCTCAAGAACCACTGAGCCAATTTCAACCAAAATTGGCACAAAGCATCCTTGGGTAAAGGGAATTCAAGTTTGTTCAAATGAAGGGCCACGCCCTTTTCCAAGGGGAGATAATCATGAATTTGTAAAAGATTAATGGCATTTTTAAAAAATCTTCTTCTCTGAAGAACCACTGGGCCCGGAAAGATGAAACTCAGGTGGAATCATCCTCAAGAAGTGCAGATTCAAGTTTGTTGAAATGGGCAAAGGTGGGGCCAAAATGGCTGACCCTAGTTTTACATAGGAACATATAAGAAAAATCTTTAAAAATCTTCTTCTCCAGAACCACTGGGCCAGGAAAGATGAAACTCATGTGGAATCATCTTCAGGAAGTGCAGATTCAAATTTGTTCAAATCATGACCCCCAGGGCTAAGGTGGGGCCAAAATGGCCGACCCAAGTTTTACATAAGGATATATAGGGAAACCTTTTAAAATCTTCTTTTCAAGTTCTTCAAATCTATAATTTGTGATATTTATATGGAATCATCCTCAGGTAGAGTAGATTCAAATTTGTTCAAATGATGACCGCCTGGAGGGGGGGGGGTGGGGAGAGTAAATTCAAGCCCAATGTGCTCAGGTGAGTTCTGTGGCCCCTGGGCTTCTTGTTATTTTTTCTTATCATTCGGTTTTTGTCAACAAACAAATGACTCAAGAACAGAAATAGGAGTATCAGGCTCTGTTACTTTTGATGGTTTACATTCTTCTGACTTACAAATCTGAGTTTTCATATTAGACACATTGCTGCTCAGGGGACAAGTATGGGTAAAATTAAAGTGAATTGGCTATAATATTCTCTGGTCAGCCTTTCCTTTTATGGAAAAGTTGTTGGAAACTCCAAAAGTGATTGATTGCTTTCACAACATTTTTTCGGTCATAAGTCTGTGCATCATTTGATTTCAAATAAGAGAGAATAACGAAAAAAAACTTTAATACGTAGAAAAACTAAATAATATCATAACTGATCTGAAGGAGAGGGGGGGGGGGTTACTGTTTTACCCTTGTGTGTCTGTCTGTCCATATGCATGTCTGTCCGTAACAAATTTTCATAGTAATTTAGTTTAGTTTCATTGTACAGTCCCTGAAACGTTCTACTTTCCCACCTGAACGGTGAACGAACGCTGAACGAACGGTGAACGAACGCTGAACGAACGCAGAGCGAACGGTGAGTGAAAGGTGTGCGAACGGTGAACGCAACTTGGTGAACGAAGTGTGAACGGTGAACGCAGAACGCGAACGGAGCGCAAACGCGAGCGCAAAGTGAACGGTGAACGAACGATGAACGCAAGATGAACGATTTATTCGGAATGCCTTTGGTGTTTTCCTTGCATTGAAATTATTCTTTTATTCTATAATTTAAATGTCATAAATATAAATAAACAATAGATATACAAAATAAAATTTAAATGAATAAATAGATAAATGAATAATTATAAAAATAAAAATCTCCACATACGTATGTTTAAATCGATATCTTAATAACATAATTTTAATCGCCGTCAAACATGTTTTTGTTACCGCGTGTAGTTGAAAAATAAATTAATCTTCTATAGTAAATAATGATTATTCTTTTAACTAATAAAAAAATGTGGACTTTAGAAGATGAAACTTCTACTGAGACAAACAATAAATAAATTAATTAATTAATAAATAAATATATAAATAAATAAATAAAAACATTTTTCCTGCACATACCTATGTTTAAATCGGTATTTTAATTACATGATTTTAATCGCCGTCAAACGTGTATTTGTTACCGCGTGTGGTTAAAAAATAAATTAATCTACTTGTATAGTAAATAATTATGCTCATTCTTTTCACTAATATAATAATGTGGATTTCTGAAGATAAAACTACTACTTATAGAATGAATTAATTACATTTTACGCGGTTGAAACAACCGTACATATATTCCCGTGCCAAAGCGATTCTGAGTAAAATAACAGATTTTTTTTTTAAATTCACAATTATCTGTTGACATTAACTGTTATTGTACTGCATAAAAATTCTCGTTTTATTTCAATTGTTCTGCAAAATACATGTATTCTATATTTATGTGCCTTTTTATTCTTTTATGACGATTATTTTAGCTAACTTCTTCACAGCTTCATGTATCTGTAGACATTTCCCGGCCGTGATTATACTCGGTCAAGATGTTGGAAGTTATTTGTAATACATGCGTATATTAATTTTTTTAAAACTAAATAAGCAATGTGTTGTCATAATTTTTATTGAACAGAGAAATGAACGAGAGAGAGAGAGAGAGAGAGAGAGAGAGAGAGAGAGAGAGAGAGAGAGAGTGAGAGAGATCAGACTTATATTATATCAAATAAAAATACTTATTATTTTTCCTATATATTCCAAGCAACAAAGGTAATCTTTTTTTTAGATTAACAAATCAATTTTAAAGTTATCATTGGCTTTTAGTTTCCATCATCAGGTTCACACAGTTCACAGGAAGTCCGTGCTACATTTGTAGTAGCTGCTTGTGCTGTCAATCAAAATAATTCGACACAGTGGAGATGTAGAAATGGTGTTTCACCGAATATGCCGAAGGCAAAGAGTCACTTAGTATTCCAAGAAATTTCAATATTTTCCTCTATCATTTCTAGATCTAATTTTTGCATTCCTGCAGAAAAAAAATAATTCGAATATAAACTTGGAAGCATTAAGTTTTAAATTGAATGTGAAACACATTCCCTGCCAATTTAAAATACTACAGTCGGCACAAGTTTATAGTAAAATTCTATTGTTTAATTCCTGTTTGATATTGGTTTTAAGACTGGTTTTCTTGTGTTACAATAAAAATTAAATATGAATTGAAATTTACCGTAAAACTAAATAAGAATTTTATTTTGGGAGAAAGGGCAGCGGGGGGGGGGAGGGTCTTAATTATACTGAATGGCAAACAACATATTTTTAAACATATGTGTAGGTACGGTGAAGGAAGGAATTTTCCTTCTCAAAAAATAGACTATTTTAAAATTTTAAACAGTTTCTAAGATTTCAAACCAAACCATTAATTTAATTATCTCTAAAAATATTTAGTTAACTGAATATTTGCAGAACTGTTCATAATTCTCAAATCTACATGTGGTTTAAATACGTGTTACTTGGGAAATAGTTTTTTTTATTTAGTTTTTTTTTTTATTTATTCTTGTTCTGTAAAAGACTTATTAATCATTATACATCCATTAATAATTCAACCTCTTTAAAATTACATCAAATTGATGCTGTGCGTGAAACATTTGTACATTGCCCTTTTTTAAAGTTAATATTTTAGCCTCGTTCTACATACATGTAGGTACTTAATGTATTAATTATTTTCCAGGGAATATTCATGAAATAAGTAACAGCTGAGTAATAATAATAGAAATAAAAATATATAGATTTTTTTTTCAAAGAATTTTTGCAATGAAATAATTATTCTTCTTACACGATATCTTAGTTATATCTAAGTTATTTAATTAAAAAAAACATGTAAATCCTTACCATCAAAAAGATAAGTCCTTTCACTTCAGAGTTCCGAATGACAATGAAGACTGAACGATAAGTGAACGGTGAACGCAAGGTGAACGCAAAATAAACGGAAGAGCGAACGGTGAACGGTGAACGCGAGCGCACGGTGAACGGTGAACGCAATACTGTGAACGAAGAGCGAACGGTGAACGCACGCTGAACGAACGGTGAACGAACGCTGAACGAACGGTGAATGAACGGTGAGCGAACGGAAAAATGGGAAAGTAGAACGTTTCAGGGACTGTACCAGTCAAAGTTTCAGATGCTGAAATTTCAGCAAAGGAATGACCAGGTTAATGTTTTTGGTGCAGGTTAACATTTTTGGTGCAGTTTTTGGTGAAGGTCTCATTTCCGAGTAACTATAAGCCCTATGTTGACCAAACTTACATGGATGATACATCTTAGGATGCATACTACCAGCCTTGCTTCGGATGCTGAATCTGACCTACATTTTCCGGTTGAGTGAACAGGTTAAAGTTTTTGGTGAAGGTTTCATTTCGAAGATACTTTGAGCCCTATGATGACCAAACTTGCATGGATGATACATCTTAGGATGTATTCTACTAGACTTGCTTCCGATGCTGAATCTGACCTACTTTTTCCGGTTGAGTGAACAGGTTAAAGTTTTTGGTGCAGGTTTCATTTCAAAGTTACTATGAGACATATAATGACCAAACTCACATGGATGATACATCTTAGGATGCATACTACCAGCCTTGTTTCGGATGCTGAATCTGACCTACATTTTCCGGTTGAGTGAACAGGATAAAGGTTTTGGTGAAGATTTCATTTTGATGATACTTTGAGCCCTATGATGACCAAACTTGCATGGATGGTACATCTTAGGATGTATTCTACTAGACTTGCTTCCGATGCTGAATCTTACCTATATTTTCCAGTTGAGTGAACAGGTTAAAGTTTTTGGTGAAGGTTTCATTTCAAAGTTACTATGAGACATATAATGACCAAACTTACTTGGATGATACATCTTAGGATGCATACTTCCATCCTTGCTTCAGATGCTGAATTTGACCTGCATTTTCCGGTTGAGTGAACAGGATAAAGTTTTTGGTGAAGATTTCATTTTGAAGATACTTTGAGCCCTATAATGACCAAACTTGCATGGATGGTACATCTTAGGATGTATTTGACTAGACTTGCTTCAGATGCTGAATCTGACCTGCATTTTCCGGTTGAGTGAACAGGTTAAAGTTTTTGGTGAAGGTTTCATTTCAAAGTTACTATGAGACATATAATGACCAAATTACATGGATGATACATCTTAGGATGCATACTACCAGCCTTGCTTCGGATGATGAATCTGACGTACATCGGGTTGAGTGAACAGGTTAAAAGGTTTTGGTGAAAGTTTCATTTCGAAGATACTTTGAGCCCTATAATGACCAAACTTGCATGGATGATACATCTTAGGATGTATTCTACTAGACCTGCTTCGGATGCTGAATCTGATCAACATTTTCTGGTTGAGTGAACAGGTTAAAGTTTTTGGTGCAGGTTTCATTTCCAAGTTACTATGAGACATATAATGACCAAACTTACTTGGATGATACATCTTAGGATGCATACTACCAGCTTGGCTTCGGATGCTGAATCTGACCTACATTTTCCGGTTGAGTGAACAGGTTAAAGTTTTTGGTGAAGGTTTCATTTTCAAGGTACAGTGTACTATGAACCCTATAATGACTAAATTGCATGGATGGTACATCTTAGGATGCATACTACCAGACTTGCTTCGGATGCTGAATCTGACCAACATTTTCTGGACGAGTAAACAGGTTTAAGTTTATGGTGCATTTCCAAGTAACTTTGAGCCCTATAATGAACAAACTTGCATGGATGGTACATCTAAGGGTGCATTCTACTAAGCTGGCTTCAGATGATGAATCTGACCTACATTTTCTGGATTAGTGGAAAGGTTAATTTTTTATACAGGTTTCATTTGCAAGTAACTTTAAGCCCTATGTTGACCAAACTTACATGGATGATACATCTTAGGATGCACACAAATGGACTTGCTTCAGATGCTGAATTCGACAAACATTTTCAAGATAATAGATCTCGTAAAAGTTATGGGTGCAAGTCTATCACCAAGAAACTATAAGGCTTATATAAACCAGTTGCTTAAATGATGCATCAAGGGATGAAAACTCTCAATCTTGCTTCAGATGCTGGATTTTAATTACATTTTCATGATGAAGAACTAGTTTTTAGTTTTTATATAGGTCTATTCCAAAGTATCAAAATTGCATAAATTTTGCATTTTTGGATGTACACTTTTTGTTGGTTAATTGTGTGACTTAATTTGCCTTACTTAAAGACAACACACGTTGAGGTGAGCTCTGTAATCTCTAATTACCTATGTTTCTGATACCAGTAAAGTCCTTAAAGAGAATTGTCCATTTTTGTATTTTTTATCCAAAAAAATCACCAATATTTCCATGTGTAACCTTAACTGTACTGCAATTGAACTCATGACCTCCCAATCACAGAGCAAGCACTCTACCAACTGAACTACCTTGAACTGTGGCAGGTCTTGAAGTATGTTTATGAAAAAAGAGGTTATTAGACCTTTTGTAATCTCTTCACTTGGCTATATATCTGAATGTTAAAGATAATAGGTAGCTTTTGGTCATCACACTTTGTCAGTTGCTGCATCTTACATGTAGGTTCTCAGAGTGTAGAATATGATCATGACCTTGTAGGATTTCTTCACTTTATCTAAACAGTATACTAAATATACAGGATACTTCAAATGCTTCAAATAGAAATGATATGCTATTAACCATTTTCTTTTTAGCTCACCTGAGCTGAAAGCTCAAGTGAGCTTTTCTGATCACATTTTGTCCGGCGTCCGTCTGTCTGTCTAACTGTCTGTCTGTCTGTCTGTAAACTTTTCACATTTTCGACTTCTTCTCCAGAACTACGGGGCCAATTTCAACCAAACTTGCCTCAAAGCATCCTTGGGTGAAAGGGATTTAAGTTTGTTCAAATGAAGGGCCACGCCCTTATTCAAGAGGAGATAATTGGAAATAACTGAAAATTTGGTAACATATTTTAAAAATCTTCTTCTCAAGAACCACAGAGCCAGGAAAGATGAAACTTATGGGGAAACATCCTCAGGTAGTGTAGATTTAAGTTTGTTCAAATCATGACCCCTAGGGGTAGGGCGGGGTCAAAATGGCCGACCAAAGTTTTACATAGAAATATATAGGAAAATTCTTTAAAATTCTTCCTCTCAAGAATGACAAAGCCATAATTCATCATATTTATATGGAAGCATGCTCAGGTAGAGTAGATTCAAGTTTGTTCAAATCATGACCCCCAGGGGTAGGGCGGGACCAAAAAGGCCGACCAAAGTTTTACATAGAAATATTTCGGAAAATTCTTTAAAAATCTTCTTCTCAAGAATGACAAAGCCATAATTCATCATATTCATATGGAAGCATGCTCAGGTAGTGTAGATTCAAGTTTGTTCAAATCATAAACCCCAGGGGTAGGGTAGGGCCAAAATGGCCGACCAAAGTTTGACATAGAAATATATAGGAAAATTCTTTAAAAATCTTCTTCTCAGGAATGACAAAGCCATAATTCATCATATTTATATGGAAGCATGCTCAGGTAGTGTAGATTCAAGTTTGTTCAAATCATGACCCCCAGGGGTAGGGCGGGACCAAAAAGGCCGACCAAAGTTTGACATAGAAATATATAGGAAATTCTTTAAAAATCTTCTTCTCAAGAATGACAAAGCCATAATTCATCATATTTATATGGAAGCATGCTCAGGTAGTGTAGATTCAAGTTTGTTCAAATCATGACCCCCGGGAGTAGGGCCGGGCCAAAATGGCAGACCAAAGTTTTACATAGAAATATATAGAAGAATTCTTTAAAAATCTTCTTCTCAAGAATGACAAAGCCATAATTCATCATATTTATATCAAATTATATGGAAACATGCTCAGGTAGTGTAGATTCAAGTTTGTTCAAATCATGACCCCCGGGGGTAGGGCGGAGCCAAAATGGCCGACCAAAATTTTACATAGAAATATATAGAAAAATTCTTCAAAAATCTTCTTCTCAAGTATGACAAAGCCATAATTCATCATATTAACACCATAATTCAAATGATTGATGATTCAAAGTTGTTCAAATCATATGACCTCATTGGTAGGGCGGGGCTAAAATGGCCGACCAAAGTATTTAGAGATATATATAGGAAAAGTCTTTAAAAAAAACATTTTCTAAAAAATAACAAATCCATGATTGGTCATGGGACTACTTTTGGATTTAAACTTTACAATAAAAATCCATTTTCTACTTTTTTCTACCCTTAGTGCTCAGGTGAGCGATATGGCCCATGGGCCTCTTGTTGTTTTCCATGGATACTATGCAATTGGAGGTTCTGTATAGTAATAGATTTAATATTGTGACATGTATCTGACACTCTTTTTCTCTTTTTAGGTGCGGAAGTCCATCAGGCAGCAGAGGGTGGGGGCTGGAGATGCTCTCCAGCAGACTCAGGAGATAGCACTGCCTTCTTCCATGCCTGAGCTAGATCTTCCTGAGGAGGAGCTTGAACAAACTGAAGAGGTGGCATCGCCATCTTGTCAGTCTGTGATAGTTCACCCTCAGGAGGATCCTGAGCAGGGTGGGAGGATTGCAGCGCCAGCTCCCAAGCCTGTGATTGATCTTCCAGAGATGGAGCTTGAACAAACTAAGGGGATGACCATGCCCTCCTCTCAG
>NW_026921996.1:0-19583 GCF_032062105.1 Saccostrea cuccullata | reverse complement strand
GAAATTTTCAGAGATGATAGAGAGTCAAAATATCTTTCAAATGCAGTTTCCAGTTTTTCAAAATTCACTTCCGGTCGTTAGATATGTCCGATTTCCTTTTTTTCAAAATTTTTTTGTCCCAGTCATATCTCAGAAACGGTAAGAGATGAAGACACCAAACTTATATGAGTAATAGATCTTGATAAGTAGGCAAAACCATTTGGGTTAACACAGTTCGCCGTCACTTCCGGTCGTCACAGGAAGTGATAAAAAAAATCGAAAATTTCAACTTTTCTTTTTTGAAACTTTTTTTGCAGCACAAAATAGTATTTCATTTGTAATTTCGAAATATATCAGTCCCACCGTAAACAAAAACGACGACTTCCGGTTATAAGAGAAAAACTACAAAATTTGAGTATTTTTCTTTCCCATAAATATTTTTTATAGATAAAGTATTTTTAATGATTTTTGGATATGTAATTCAGACTGCAAATGTCTACAGTAACGTCAAAAATCTTTATAAAATTCACTTCCGGTCGCGTGATTTCCTGTCCTCAAAATGAGAATCGAACTTATCATAGCTAGATCTTGTAAACGGAAAAAGATTAAGACACCAAACTTATACAATTGGTAGATCTTGATGAGTAGGCAACTTCAGTTTGGATTAGATTGTCCGCCGTAACTTCCGGTTGTCACAGGAAGTGTTTCATAAAATCAAAATTTTCAAATTTTCTTTTATGAAATTTATTTGGCATGACGTTATAACATCTTATTTGTATTTTCAAAATATATCAGTCCAACCGGAAACAAAAACGTCAACTTCCGGTTTTAAGAGAAAAACTGCATAATTTTAGTATTTTTCTTTCCCCTAAATATTTCTTATACATGACATATTTGTAACGATTTTTGGATATGTAATTCAGACTGCAAATGTCTACAGGAAGGTCAAATATCTTTGTTAAATTCACTTCCGGTCGCGTGATTTTCTGTCCTCAAATTGAGAAGTTATCATAGCTAGATCTCGTAAACGATAAGAGATTAAGACACCAAACTGTTTCAAGTGGTAGATCTTGATGAGTAGGCAAAACCAGTTGGGATAACATTGTCCGCCGTCACTTCCGGTTGTCACAGGAAGTGATCAAAGAAATCAAAAAATTCAACTTTTCTTTATAGAAACTTGTTGCATCACATTATAGCATCTTATTTGTAGTTTTGAAATATAGTATCACAGGAAACAAAATCGACAACTTCCGGTTAAAAGAGAAAAACTACATACCCGGTAATTTGAGTATTTTTCTTTCCCATAAATACTTTTTATAGTTAAAGTATTTGTTATGATTTTTGGATATGTTATTTGGACTGCAAATGTCTACAGTAATATCTAATATATCAGTAAAATTCACTTCCGGTCGCGTGACTTCCTGTTCTTAAAATCAGAAGTTATCATTGCTAGATCAACGGTAAGAGATTAAGACACCAAACTATTAGGGGTTGTAGACCTTGATGAGTAGACAAATCTTTGAGTTTAAGATCATCCACCGTCACTTCCGGTTGTCACAGGAAGTGATCAAAGAAATCAAAATTTTAAACTTTTCTTTATGGAATCTTTCTTAGTATTACCTTATAGCTTATTATTACTAGTAGTTTTGAAATATGTCAGCCCCTTTGTAAAAAAAAACGACGACTTCCGGTTAGGAGAGAAAAACTGCATAAATTGAGTTTCTTACTATCCCATAAATATCTTTTATAAAAAGAGTATTTGAAATGATTTTGGGACATGTTATTCAGACTGAAAATGTCTAGAGAAACCTCAAAATGAGACCTTTGACCCTTACTCAAAAAGTAATATAAAGAAATATTCATTACCTTTTTCTAGATTCAGCTTCAAGTGTTTATCTCAAGTTTACCTTTCTCTCTCTCTCTCTCTCTCTCTCTCTCTCTGATGACCTTGACCTTTGACCTTGATAAATGACCTTATTCTTTGGCCTCACTGACCCAAAGGTCACAATCAAGCTTACGGTCGTGGAGGTATTTGCAACTCTTACTCTAACAAATGCTTATAAAATATCCCCTCCTTTCTATAAAAACAAAACAAAACAATCAATACCAACTTAGAAAAAATGTCTACAAGTCAAACGAAACGAAATATCGGCATAAGATTCGTAATAAAAGAAAGAAGAGACCTGAAAGAAAGTGTCCTGAGAGTTTTAAGGTGAGTCTCTGAAGTATTTTGAAATTCTAGTGAATATCGGCAAAATCTGCATTTTTTTCTGTCTGAAATTAAGTTATTGCTTAGCATAAAAATTAATTAAATTATTGGATATTTCTGCAATTATTGTTAATATCATTCGATTCTCCTGCTCCATTACGACATTTTAATACCAAATATTCTTGCTTATCTTAGGTATATGGAATTTATTTTAATTTTATTTAGATTTAAATATGAATCGGCTGAAACTCGGAAATGACGATTTTTCATATCAATTAAATTTCCACGCAATTGAGATAGGTCAATTGCAGTTACCCCGCTTGATACGATATGGTGTTGAAAAAATGCCCATGACTCACTCACTGTTTTCCGGCATTTTGAATTTCCTCTGCAACTGACCACGTGTATTAGTTTCGCTTTACAACTCTGTATATGCTAAGTGTCAATGCTTCACTGCAAATGTGTCCCATAATTATTCTTATCATTTTCCTACATACAATATTACATCAAACAGCCAATATCTCAGGTTTTAAAGAAATTTGACCGGGACTTTACTACGAAACTATTTCTTTCACTTCGAAACTATTTCCTTCAACCTTAAAATACTAAGCTTACAAAATACCTGAAATGTTGTGGAATATTTGGTGGATCAGTGGTTAGCGTGTCCGACTATCATACCAATGGTTTTTTTGATCGAGCCCAGATGGAGGAATTATTATTATTATTTTTTTTTGCATTTTTTTTTAATAGAAAAACATCCTTCATACAGATAAATAGAGGAGAACGGAAGACCTTCTTTGTTGCTCTAGCAACAAGAGTTTCTAGTTTTATTATTATTATTATTTTTTTCCCTTTTTGTTTCGACGATTTCTCAGAGATGGCTGAACGGATTCACATGAAATTTTCAGAGATGATAGAGAGTAAAAATATCTTTCAAATGCAGTTTTCAGTTTTTCAGAATTCACTTCCGGTCGTCAGATATGTCCGATTTCCGCTTTTTTCAAAAAAGTTTTGTCCGAGTCATATCTCAGAAACGGTAAGAGATTAAGACACCAAACTTATATGAGTAATAGATCTTGATAAGTAGGCAAAACCAATTGGGTTAAGATCGTCCGCCGTCACTTCCGGTCGTCACAGGAAGTGATCAAAGAAATCGAAAATTTGAACTTTTTCTTTTTTGAAACTCTTTTGCATCACATTATAGCATCTTATTTGTAGTTTCGAAATGTGTCAGTCCCACCGGAAACAAAAATGACAACTTCCGGTTATTAGAGAAAAACAGGATAATTTGAGTATTTTTCTTTCCCATAAATATATTTTATATATAAAGTATTTGTTATGATTTTTGGATATGTTATTCAGACTGCAACTGTCTACAGTAAAGTCAAATACTTTTGTAAAATTCACTTCCGGTCACGTGATTTCCTGTCCTCAAAATGAAAAGTTATCATAGCTAGATCTCGTAAACAGTAAAAGATTAAGACACCAAACTTGTTTGAGTGGTAAATCTTGATGAGTAGGCAAAACCAGTTGGGATAAGATTATCCGCCTTCACTTCCGGTCGTCACAGGAAGTGATCAAAGAAATAAAAAATTTCAACTTTTTCTTTTTAGCAACTTTTTGCATCACATTATAGCATCTTATATTTAGTTTTGAAATATATCAGTATCATCGGAAACAAAAACGACAACTTCCGGTTATAAGAGAAAAACTACATAATTTGACTATTTTTCTTTCCCAAAAATATTTTTTTTATAGATAAAGTATTTGTTGTGATTTTTGGATATGTTATTCAAACTGTAACTGTCTACAGTAAAGTCAAATATATACTTGAAAAATTCACTTCCGGTTGCGTGATTTCCTGTACTCAAAATGAGAAGTTATCATAACTAGATCTCGTAAACGGAAAGAGATTAAGACACCAAACATATAGACATGTGATAGATCTTGATGAGTAGGCAAATCCATTTGGGTTAATGTGGTCCGCCGTCACTTCCGGTTGTTACAGGAAGTTATCAAATAAATCTAAATTTTAAACTTTTTTTATGGAATCTTTCTTAGTAAAATGTTATAGCATCTTATTTGTAGTTTTGAAATATGTCAGTCCCACTGGAAACAAAAACGACAACTTCCGGTTATGAGAGAAAAACTGCATTAATCTAGTGTCATACTATCCCATAAATATTTTTTATAAACAGAGCATTTGAAATTATTTTAGGACACATTATTCAGACTGCAATGTCTAGAGTAACCTCAAATATCTTTTCAAAAATTTACTTCCGGTCATGTGATTTCTTGTCTTCAAAATGAGAAGATAACATTACGAGATCTCTTAAACTGTAACAGATCAAGACACTAAACTTATATGAATAATAAACCATGGAGATTGGGTAACAGATATAGGGTAAAATGCATCCGCCGTTACTTCCGGTCGTCACAGAAAGTGAAAAGAATTGAAAATGATATTAAGACTACAATTGTCTCAAGTAACATCGAGAATCTTGGCAAGTTACACCTCCGGCTGTTTGTTTTCCTGAAATCATTTAAAATAACATTTGCCATTTTTAACATAGGTAAAAGCTCATTCATGTAATAAATAGAGGAGAACGGAAGACCTTCTTTGTTGCTGTAGCAACAAGAGTTTCTAGTTATTATTATTTTTCTTCTTCTTCTTCCTGGGTACTTTTTTGTCCGGGAATGATCTTGTAAACTGTTCATCCGATGTAGGTAAAACCTTTTTAGGGTCAGTAGACATGTTATGTAGATTTGCCTAGTCAAGGTCAGTTTGCGCGCACGTGCTTGCAAGAGCGCTCACGTGCAACACGTGAAATGACCAATATGATAGATATTGCCGTAATTTTTCTACTTTTTTATGAAATGCTTTGAAACTGATAATGTGAGGATATATTAGTAGTACAGACATGGTGACATGGTCAAAATAGCGAGATCTCATGCGCATGCACGTGAGCTTTGCTCTGATTGGCTGAAACTAAAGTCTCAATATCTTTCTTGTTTTTTGACGAAATCCTTTGAAATTTTAAACATAGGCATGTATTAGGATATCCTACAATAAGATATATAGCAATTATCATGAAAACGCGTGCATGCACGTGCGCTGCAATCTGATTGGCTTATGCTTTAAATAGCTATAACTCCCTTGGTTTTCAACCAAACAGGATGGGATTTGGAACATAGATAGATATACTGGATTACTACAAGAAAATATGGTCACCATGCACATGCATACATGTGCATGTACGTGCGCTGCAATCTGATTGGCTTAAACTTTAGACAGGTATAACTCCCTTGGTTTTCAACAAAACGGGGTGGGATTTAGAACATAGATAGATGTAACGGACATCTACAAGAAGATATGTTCACCATGCTCATGTATGCACGTGCGTGCACGTGAAATGAGCAAAATCAAAAAAACACTTGAATGAGCGTATCTTCTTAATATTTTTGGATTAAATGCTTTAATATTTAGTATATAAAAATATATAGATTGTGTAGACAAGATGATATGGTCATTACGCACATGCATTCACGTGCGCACGCAAAATTTGAATTAACTTTGTACACTTCTGGGTAAACGTTATTAAAGTCTCAAATGCATCGATTTTGTCTTATTTGTTGAAGCTTACAGGGAATATGGCACTAAAAGGGAGTTGGGGAGCGTTTGGGGAACATCTGTAACGGTTCCCGTTACAATTAGCACTAGTTATTTTTCTTCTTCCTGGGAAAATTTTGTCCACGAGTGATCTTGTAAACTACACATCCGACTAAGGTAAAATGTTTTTAGGGTCAGTAGACATGTTATGTAGATTTGCCAAACGAAGGTCATTTTGCGCGCACGTGCTTGCAAGAGCGCGCACGTGCAACACGAAAAATGACCAATATAATGGATATTGCTGTAACTTTTCTTTTTCTTGATGCATTTTTTTGAAACTCATAATATAAGGATACATTAGTAGTACAGAGAAGATGGTATGGTCAAAATAGCAAGATCTCACGCGCATGCACGTGTGCTTCGGAGATTTGAAATCTAAGACAAGCTAGCAGTGTTCTTGAAAATATGAAAAGTCAAACCAATAGAGTTACTAATTTGACATAAATGTACTTGTAAATCTAAATGCATTATAAATGAATTGAGCTGGCACACTCTCATAAGTTGTATGTCTTATTCATTTTCTGGGCAGAAAAGGTTACATGTATATATAGAATTAGTCTAAGAGTATATTGTTTACCAACACAATAAGAAACACAACAAAACAGTTGATGCAAGACAAGTTTTCAGAATGCTTTCAATATTTAAAAAAAGTACACAAAATAGGGAGTTTAGGGACCTATACTGGCTAGAGTTTTTTGTATTCCTATTATCTGTTTTAAAATAACAAGCTTAGTAAAACAAATCTCAAAATTTTATATACTTACAATAGTACATGAGATATTTCACACGCGGAATCATCACAAAGACAATAATGTTTCAAATCAAAATTCCCATCTTCTACAGAAAACACATATGTACTGATTCAAATCTTGGTTGTTGTAATTATGGTATAACAAACCCGATCTATGATAATGTAATTTTGAACCCAGCATAAATGTAGCGTGGGAGAAATTTTCTAACAAGTCGGAGTGTTCAACTAGTGGTCAACTCTGGTTCTACATGAAATTTCAAAGTATTAGCATTCAACTAATGGTCAACTGGCCGTTTTATGCAAATCAGTTGATCGCTTTTCAGAAAAGCATTCATCTCCGAGTGGTCAACTGTTTTCGCATTATCAGTTGACGACTAGTTGACGGTTAGTTGACGGCTAGTTGACGGTCAACTACACATTTTAGTATGGGTTGACAGATTTATTCAGTTAATGTACACAAACTGTACTAATAACGTCTCAAATCGTCTTCTTGGTTGCTAAAGTGTAAGTGAAACAATGGTTTGCCCTTTTTGGAATTTCAGGAAACATTCATAGCGACTCTGAGAGAAATTTTGAAAGCAAAATTGTGATTGAGCTTTAGTAAGAAGAATTATAACTAAAATTAGTAACTTGACTAACTTGACTTATTCTGGTTCGGTCCTTGGGAAGCATAGGACTGCAACCACAATGAGTTTTGGGCTATGTTTTTTTAAAAGGGTCCAGGTAAAACCTGCCTCTTTTGCCTCAATTCCTACGGTGTCCCTTTTCATGGGGCCCGTTTTAAAAAAGAACTTACGACTAAGACCAAAAACTTCAGATAATTTTAAAATTTTGCAAAATGAATAATTCTCTTTTAAATTGTTTGTGTAAAAATATGTTGCCACATTTCTTTTGAAAACTTTGAAATAATTTTCGATATACTTTTAATCAAAAAGTTATATGAAGAATTGAATTTGGTCTAAAGTCGTAAGTCCTTTGGTAAAACGGACCCGGGTCTCTCAACCCCTTTTCCTTGTAGATACCAATCCAGAGCCTGTTTTGTGATGTTTTTAGAGGGTTTGCGTAAAGTGTGGCGTATTCAACCCCAATTTTCTCTTCTTTATGTCAATGTCTATGTGATTTTGGTTTGTTCTCTCCCCTCTACCATGGGCGGTTGTTTAATATGGTGTCCGGCCATCTGATGTTAAGGATACGGCGGAGATATTTGCTGATAAAAGACTTTACTTTGTTGTTTATTGTTTTAATGAAATTATCTTCCAGAAAAAAGATAAAATAACGAACATTTATCGAACCTATTGTATGCAATGAAATAAAAGGATATAACGAACAACATTCGACCTCAAAAGTCCATAAAACAATACAAATCAGAGCAGAGCACATATGGACATCTAAAACATTAATGGAATGGGATCAGGTGCTATGGAGGAGTGGGAATCCCCTGCTGACCAGTCATAAACGCCTTGGGATCCTTGTCATAATCGGGAAATGACGAAATAATCACACTTCTGTGTGTAAATAATGATCTTACAATAAGTAACTAAAAATACAATTAATATGAATAAAGTCAGTCAGCATTTGACTTAATGATAGATTGTATTTGCTGACAAAGTCATTGTATCGCCCATAAATCTTATGAAATGATGACTTTTAACGAGACTCCTGATACTGATATTATTGTTTCATGTACTTGTATGTCAAAAACGATAACAATTTGTTCAAACGTAGAGTATGCTCCTGAGTATCGAATCGACTGAGAGATATAAATTCCGTATGCAGGGGAGTTAGGTATATTGCTACAAACGTAACAGAAGCTGACGATTCAAAATCAAAGTCATACCGTTTATCATAAACCTTTTTTGTTAGATAATCATTAACGTCTTTTTTCGTAAAATATTCTAATGTAAAACAGACTTGTCAAACCCTGTAGTGTTTTATTCCATGCTTACCAAGATATATCTTACCGACATAAGAATGGAAATGACCATTGTTAATTGACAGTATTTCGTCGATAGATCTAAATGTCGACTTGAAGATCACAGTTAGTGTTTTCTTCTTTTTCATAAAAAAAAATTAACGAAGAATTACAAAAATTATAGTCTGGTAATACCGAAGTGATGTGAATCTGTTTATGATACTTCTCTAACCAATCAGTTCACCAGTGGATTAGACATGATCAAGTGTGATGTGACCTAAAATATAATGTCAATTTCTAAAGAAGTAAATTAAGTGACTCTCTATATACCAAGGAATTTTTTTGGACTCTACAGAAACTATATAATCTAAAGATGTAAATATGAAATTTATCTATTTATTTTTATAAGGTTCTGTCCTTTTCTCCCAGATACAAGATGTGTTTGTGAAACACTGATACCCCCGTTTTGGCCGCTTGTGGCAAGGGTTGGTTTCTCACATGCTGGTCAAACTCTGTGTCAAGATCAAAATTGTTGTTTTCTAAAGGACGTCCTTGTTAAAATGAATACTCACGTGAAATATGAAAGGCCGTGTAATAAGTGTTCAAAAGTAATGACCATGGTTAAAGTTTTAATTAAATCAGGTCAACCTCTAAGGTCAGGGTCAAAAGGTAAATTATTTGTACCCATTCAAAGGTTTTGTCTTAGTAAATACACATAAAGTGAGGTATGTTAGAACTAGTTTCTATTATACAAGTTATGCCAAAGCTAATATTCGGAACTTTTTTTGTAAAGATGGGTCAAAATTCAAGGTCAAGGTCACCAGGTCAAATTTGGCGCTACACAAAGAAGGATACACCTATGAAATATGAAAGCCATAGCCCCATTCACCCACTCAAATGTTATGGACAAGGTTTAATTATTAACAAAAAAACAAACAGACAGTCGAACGGACAGGGCAAAAACTAAATGCATTGTACGTTCAAATCTTTGATGGGGGATATTTAAAAACAATGAAGTTTTGATGAACAGAAATTACTGTTGCTTACCTAAATTGGAGAATAATATGCACATAACGTTTCGAGTTTATTCATGTAAACTGAATGACATGTTTAGGAGGATCGAAATAATGACAAATTGATTTATAATCTTTAAATTTCTATTTATTTAAATTTTACACTTAAGGGCAGATAACTCTAACCACACTAAAATTACATGGAATTGGAACATTTAGTGCGCCGTGTATAGAGGGTTCTTAAATGTAAAAGTGAGGAATTAAACCTTAACTATTTACAAGTGATAATAGATCTTGTCACAAGGAAAACAGATATATTAAGGGGTTGGACCATATAATAAGCCTTTCAACTAATTTTCAAGTTGCACATATCATAAAAAACATTTGATAGATATATTCATATGTTCGTGAAATTCTCAAAAACAAAATTTTAAGCTAACATGCCTTTATTAAAACATTAAAATATTAATTATCAATCATTGATTTGTACGATGTTGTGTTTTCAAATGTGAAAAACGACCAAAAAGTGCAAGTTATCGTTTATGAGAATGACATATGGGCTGCTGCAGTTTGTATTATTATGTACACAACAGGGTTCCTTATATTGTTTTGTACACAAACGTATTGACGAAAACAGAGACATATATACGGTCTCATCTGAATGACCGATCACCATGTCCCACAGTGGGATTCGAACCCGCAAGGTAAGGATCAACTCCTTTGTCCTCGACTCTGGAACAGACGCTCTTACCACTGCTCCACGCAGGCGAATGATGCAGAAACCAAAACAGAATTAGATAATTTACACGATCAGTATGTATTGGTCACTGTTGACAAAAGAAGTAACAACATAGTTTGCAAGGCTCATTCTTTAATTGTATTTAAAACTTGGATTTATTCTACAAGTGGCAATCCAGCGTATATTCATACCTGCCTTTCTATGGAGGAAATTCTTCAAAATCTTATGTCAGTTTCGAATATTTTTATTAATCCCAACAACCAAACATTTGAATTACCATATCTATTTTGGATTACGAAACTTCACCAAAAAAACTTACATACAAAGAAACATAGCGGATTCTCCAATAAATGTTTTAACAAGCCTCTTTCTTTACTCCTCACTGAAATTATATTTACAATCATGATGGAAATCTTCAGGAGTACTGTGCTACAAGATATTTGAAAATGGGTGTAAATCAAAAGGGAATATTAAAAAGTTCAAAGGAACTTTTGGAAATTTTGAATGAACAAAATTTTACTTTGAAAAACAACATAAAACTTCTGATTGACAATCTCTATGAGAATTTTGAACACACGGGGTTTATATCTCAGAGCTGATTCAATGCGGAAGAGCATTATATATGGACGTGGTTTCTAAAACAATGTAAGCTATTGAGGAAAAAAATAATGAAACAAGAATGTCAGCATCTCGTTTTAAGTCATCATTTCGCAAGTTCTACAGTCAATGCAACGACTGTAAGCAAATATAATTTATCATTAAATCAAATACTGACTGACATATGTCATACTAATTGTTAGGCCATCGTTTACACTCTGAATTGTCATCGATCCTTTCAATTATTTTCCCCTTCCTGACAAGGAGCACACGGCGGGTGTGGCCGGTCGGCAGGGGATGCCAACTTCACCATGGCACCTGATCACATCTCTGATGTTTAAGTGGTTCAAAAGAGTAAATATACCGAACAGTGGAAGATCTCATCAAAACTTCAAACAATACAAATCTGCGATAGGGGTGATGACACTGATCCTTGGAAATTCCGAAGTAGCGATCGGATGCCTAGGAGAAGTTTTGGTTCCTTGTGCGTCCAATGTACAGATGGAGGAGACTACTAATTTTTTTCAACTTTTCATCAGGTTTCGTGATCATGTAACATCTTCAGCTGGAATCACATTTTCTCTGTTGCGATGGAGTTATTTATTAAGCAATTTAGTAGGATTGGAGCAATCCAATATACAAACATATCTAATAAACATTGTGTTATCAATCTCAAGCTTTTTTCAAAACAAAATTAGTTTTACTGAACTAGTAATGAACGTTTTAGTTTTATTTTTTCCGAGGCCTAAGTCTGGTTCATGGTCCAAGGGGCAGAGGTTTGACATACAAATTCTGATCATTTATTTTGAATCAGTGAGCTTAACACTACACTGAAAGCGTGTCAATTTTCTGGAACCCTTACTAGTGATGAAATGCTTATTTTGAATGTGTTTGATGTTTTTGTTTGCATCGATTTTACTTGTTTGTTTATTTTTAGGTATTTATTTGTTATTTAACTTCTAAACGACAATCTTTCACTCATTTTGAGACGCCATCACTTGCGGGACTTAAATATTTTTGATCAGTGAGAATTTTTTTTTCTTGACAGTATCTATTGTGCCAGGGCACAGGCAGTCTCGATTTATACGGTCTCGTCCATGTGACCGGTCTCCACATCCCACAGTGGGATTCGAACTCACGACCTATGGATTATATGTAACTCTTTACCCCGCGACTCTAGAGCAGACACTCTAACATTGTGCCATGCATGTGAGAATGACATTTGTAAACACCTTTGATTTGAATTAAAGCATGCAAAGATTAGCACCATTATCCTTTTGAAAAATGTTTTAAAATCCTCGAACATCCGACATTCATGTCTGTTGACTGAGCTATGTGCATATAACAACGAGAAGAAAGAAGAATGAAGCTCTATCTAAGTCTTTTGGATTTTTTAAATTCTTAAACCTGATACCTTCAAACAAAACTTACACTGCTAATGCAAGTATTCAATTCTGTCATTGTGTCCGTCTATGCGTCATTGCTTTGTGTTCCTAATTTGAAAGTTGAGTTAATTGGTCACAACTCTCGCCGCTTTCTCTGTTGTACTTGTGATTGCACCAATGGTAAAACATGTTTGCCTATTTGGTAAATATGTGTTTGTTTAGAAAGTTTGAATTAGACTTAAGTTTTTTTTGTGCAGGGGAAAGAAGGAAGGTTCTAGCAAAGCATTTTCAAGTTCACAAAAATGAAACTTACTCGTTAGCAAACATCCGTGTACATAATCACAATCATTTTCACTACAGTTACAAATAGGATTACATCTTGGACCATATGATGGATAATTGCAGGGGACATTGCACTCCAAGCCATAGTATCCTGATGGACATTCTATCAAATATATCAAATCTAAAGTGTTCTAAAATGAAAGGTTTTTATACAATTTAAACAATAAATAAAATTCAACATGTATTATTACACTATATTAATAGATGTACAGACTGATCATTCGTAATGTAACGAATTCTTTTTTTAAGAATAAAGTCAGTATTTTGTATGAAAGGATAACAATCTTAGGCACAAGACCTTTGAAAAAAAATAATTATGAAAGGTTAGAGGTTGTTTGAATACAATACTAAAACTTAATTTACCAATACAATCAGTTCCATTATAGAAGTAAAACGTGCAACATACTGGTACATCACCTGGTCTGCAAGATAATTAAGATAAATAAAAAAGTGTAACTCATAAGGGATTTTCTAAAATTGTGTTTATTAAATGACATAAATGGCGTTTTAAAAACTCTCTTGAGATAATGTTTGCATAATAACTCCAAAAATAAGGAAATATATATATAAAAGAATAAATGTTTACTTCGCCATTATTATGGGTTTCAAAAGAGTTAAACTCAGTTGAATTCAAAAAATACGAAAAAATAGATTTGAGTAATTTTTGATAATATTTAATAAATGTGGGTTTTTTTAAAACAATAAATCATATCATTATTGTATTTTCGGGTCATTCAATGTAAATTTAACATATACTTCAAAAGCTAGGTGGTAGGACACTAATATCTTTTTTTAATCATAATATTTTATATAAAAGTTCTTTTTTATAAATAAAGTAAAACTTATATATCAGAAGAATTCACTGGAAATTGTTTAGGGGAAAGTCTTATGTATGGCATAAGAGTTACTGTAAATCACCTTTTAATTCACGCCAACTCAATTTTCGCCTAATTTCATATTTCTCTTGACATAAGTATTCGTAAAGATAACATGGAATAGAAATCTAAAAATTTTGTTTTGCCAAAAAAAGGTAATGTTTATCTCGCGAAAATAAGGTATCTTAACAATCTCTCTTCGGTAAATGGAAAAAAAAACATTTGGAAAACAGAAAGTCTTCCCAACTGGCAAGACGAAAAACGTTCGGATGATGAAATTAAATCTGATAAAGTTTAATGTTTGGTTGTATAGTAAGCCCTTTATCTCTCTACCTTTAAGAGATACCTCTTTACCTTAGAACTTTAAATATATCTTTTGTTTCCTTAGCTAGGTTAAAGAGATATCTCTCTAAGCTAAAGAAATGCAAATATCTCTTCAAGTTAAAGGAATATCTAAGCCAAAGAAATATGTAGCTAAGATTTAGAGTAATCTTTAAAACAGAAAGAAATATTTTTTTCATTACAAGATATTTTTTTCAGATGTGTTGTAATTAGCCCCTTCACGGTAACTGCGGTACTACACTATTGCAGGGCAATATAATAACGTTTGACGAAGTCTTTGTTGATAGATAACTAAATGACGTATTTTAAACAATAACTTTTACGTCATATTTCACCAAACTGTATCATTTTGCCCTGCAAAAGAGCAGTACCGCAGTTATCGTGAAACGGTCTATTGAGCATGTTATGGAAGTGAGCATTTGGTATTTGTAATAGCATTGACTCTTAAACCCAATACTCGAGGCGTAGAAACAATTGCGTATCGAATAAACTAAAAATTGAGGTAGAGGATGGTGAAGACTTGAAAACTGAGAGAATTAATGCAATTAATGTGAATACCATGACAGAAACGACATTTTTATACTGGATTACAAAATATGCAGGGGAAAAATAAATTAGAGTATGATTTGCATGTCCAGGGTGGAAAGGAACATTAACTGGTACGCAACCTTTTAGACATAGAAAATTTGAACGATTAGAAAAATCTTTATCTTTGAAGATTTGACTCGATTGACATTCAAATTTTTAGAATTTATGTATTTGCAGAAGCAAACCTGATTTAATCTACATTTTAAATTAATTCTTTTGTGTTTTTCAGGATGATAAGGCAGTGATCGACACATCTGATGATCTCCAAGTTGAGATTCGATGCGATTCCTTTCAACGTGCTATATCTCACGGAAAATGTAGAATGAAAGAGGAAGTTCAAACGATTATAGAAACCTGATTATAATGGAGACTCCGGAGAAAGCATTATTGTACCAAATTGTAAATTTTAAAAAGAGATTCTCGTATCTTCTCATGTAAGAAGAATACAGAATTAAATGCACCGGTATGTGGGATAGCATATAAAACCCAGGCCCCGAGACCATAAAACACGCTAAATTTTAATCTCAGTCTAACATTCCACTATATATTGATTTTGTGAAGTGAAAATTATATCAAAAGTTATCTCAGTTGATTCGATACGCAAGAGCATGCTCTACGTATGAACAATTTCTAAAACGATGTAAATTATTGACAAGCAAGTTGATGAAACAAGAATATCAGCAGTCTCGTTTAAAGTCATCATTTCGTAAGTTCTATGGTCGATACAATGACCTTGTCAGCAAATACAATTTATCATTGGGTCATATGCTGACTGACGTTTTCATACCAATTGTTAGTCCATTATTTATACACTGAAAAGACGACGGATTTTTTCCGTTATTTCCTGATCATGACAAGGAGCATACGGCGGGTGTGACCGGTCGGCAGGGGATGCTCACTCCTCCATGGCACCTGATCCCATATCTGATGTTTCGGGGGTCCGTGTTTGCTCTGCTCTTGTTTTGTATCGTTTTTTGGACTTTGAGACTGAAAACTGTTCGTTATCTCCATATCCTTCTCCGTCTTAGTTTTATAGCCCCAGATACATGTTAGATTGTATGTTTTATTGAAACTAAAATGGATGATTTTTATGATATTTGTGTTCCTGATTATGAATGATTTCCACCAATCATTCGTCAAAGCTGTAACCATAAATCAGGTTGCTTTGCAGTTTATTTTTCTTTCAGAGAAAAACAAGATGTGTTGTGGCAACACTAATGTCCCCGTAGGCGTATTACAGCAATTGAAGTATGTTGAAGTTTTTAAATGCATGTTAAACACCAAGGCCAAGGAATAAAAAATGTTCTTACCCAAAGAAAGGACCCTTAATGAATATACCTGTGAAACATAAACGTCCAAACACTAACTATTAAAAAATAATGGCCTACTCTAATTTGGTAAACTTCAAGGTTAAGATCAAAATAAAGTACCCATTGTAATATGTTGCTTTGATCACTATGTTGTTAAATAACAACCAAAGAGATATTATAAACTGGTAAACTGGTAAATTGGGAAGGCCTTGTCATCAGAAAAACACGTGTAAAATAGTAAAGCACAGCACCAATTTTTCGAAAGTTATTACCAAGGCTAAGGTTTTTAAAAAGTAGGCCATGATCAAATGGTCAAAATTGTTTGTATCCAGAGGAAAACCTTATCACATGGATGCAACTGTGAAATATAAAGACCTTCATACTAACAGTTCAAGAATTATTGTCAAGGTTAAAAGTGGGTATATTCTTGCACAATCGGATCAAACTCCAAGGTCAAGAATTCAAATATGCTGCTACCAAAGGAAAGGCATTTTCACGTGAAATATAAATGTGAAATATGAGAGTCATAGTTCCGACAAACGAAAAGTTATGGGCAATGTTGAAATTATATTTGCGGACACACGATTAGACAGAAAGGACTAAAACGAAATATCTCCAATTTTTCAATTACTGGGCATAAAAAGATTAGGGCTGATTGAACGTATGTTCATGAGAACGAGGAGGAGGAAAGACAATTTGCTATATTAATACGCACAGTCACTAAAAATACCATTAAATTTCCTGTTTGGAAATCTACGCCTGATACCAACACTCTCTTTCTGTTCCTACATATACAAGGATAATCAAGAACTTTGATACATTAAATAATTATATAAGCTTTTCATTAAAGCATGTGTATTATATGTAGTTCTCTTCTATTTTAGCAATTTTTAAAGACTGAAAGCACTTTTTCTCTAAAAAGTGTGAGATGTAAAGTACACCAAATAAATTTAATTTGATTGATTCGTCCTATTCGAACAGTGTGTGAAAAAATAAATATACTTGTATTTGAAGAATATATCATATTGATAGAGACATACCATTTAAAAGATGAACACTTTGATTGAAGTAATTTTACCATCACTTGTCATTATTTTTGCTGGATCAGACATTTAGAGAGAAAAAAAACAATCTTATCTTACTTGGATGGTTGTTCACATATATTTTGACTGCTTCCAAGGCACAAAGATTTAAAAACACCAAAATTAATTAAATAAAATGCTATTTCAGCCATCCCAATATTCGTAAGTGACTTGCATGCTTTGTTGCATCAATTCAACAAGGAAGAAAATAAATGGGACTGTTTAAGTGTTAAAAATTCAAAACATTACCTTTTTTTCCCCATTTTTAGAATGTTCAAATGGATCTCTATAAAGAAGATGGATGAACAAGGCAGGCAAAATACTTATAGTGTGATGAACATGAAGTGTAAAATGATGCTTCAATTATATCAAAATTTTCTTTGATATTTCATTTAAACTTAAATTTTACTTTATGTAAAATCTCTATATTTTACAAAACTTTCAAAAAGACCGAAATTATTTCCCATGAAATAGCATACACATTAAAGAGGACAAATTGGATAGATTTCTTAACTTTAACCAGTTATTTAATATGAGTCGACCGTTGCCCCATTTATCCTAAGAGATTACATAAATATAAGACTTATGTTTCATCCCAGGGACGTAGCATCCGGGGGGGGGGGGGGCAGGGGGGGGCCTGGCCCCCCCACTTTTTTCCCCAACATAACCTTTACTGTTGTAGGTGTTCAGTGTTAGGATGGTTGGCCCCCCCACACTTTATAACCATAGTATAGTGATAGCAAGGTTTGTAAGGAAAAAATTGAAAGTGATAGTAAGTTGGCTTTGAAAAAGTTGGCCACTACCCCCCCCCCCCCCCCTCCCCTACGAAATAGGATTTTCGAGTTTGGGCAATTTTGGTTTTTTTTTTTTTTTTTTTTTTTTGCTTGTCAACTTTTTCAAGTAAGTAAAAAAAAAATTTTCTCAGGTTGGCCCCCCCACTTTCAAAAACGATGCTACGTGCCTGCATCCAAAGTCAAATGATGCGCAACAACCAAAAAAGTTTTCTTTTTTAAAAAAAATATGGCATTATTGTGATTTTAACCTTAGCAATATATAAAATGCTTTGTGACAAACAGGCTAACTACTACACTACCCATCTCGTGCCGAACTGTGTCATTAAGGTTTCGTCAAAGGTCAACATGTTCAAAATTTTATTTTTACAATAGCCCCAAAACTATATGAGGTATAAAGTTAAAACTTTTACAGTTTATCAATTTTTCTTTGATTAACAGATAGAAAGTATCACTTGATAAAAAAAATACTTTAAAAAGTATTAATTGATAAAAATTCTTCTTAAAAATGCATGTTTTCAAAAAATACACCTAATTAATTCCGTGCTCTTAGTGAAAACCATCATTGCAGAAACAAAATATGTTTATCAATGAAAGGCAAGTTGGACTTGGATAGTCTCTGGAAAGTTGATTTCCCTGTTTATTTTGTCCAAATGTTAAGACTAGAAAGTGAAAGTACATTGCAAATGGCGGATTCTATAGGGGTCTTGTCTTTATACATGTAATGCTTTCAATAACAGCCTTTCAGAGATCATTCACGTCCAACTGCCCTTCAATGATAAACATATATTATTTCTGCAATGATGGTTTTTACAAAAAGGACAGAATAAAGCAGGTACATTTTTTTTTAAATATGCACATTTTCTGATACAATTTTTCTCCAAAAAAAATCTTTTTTAAAATATTTGTTATCAAGTGATACTTTCTATCTATTAATCAATGATATATTTATAAACTGTAAACGTTTTGACTTTATACCAGACATAGTTTTGGAGCAATGGTAAAAATAATTTTTTAGACATGTTGAACCTTTGACGAAACCTTAAGTCTGTGATATGGCCTTGATATAATGGACTTATTCTACCTTGGAAAGATGCGAATGTTTTGTCATACTTTTAAGGAATAGTGGAATCTTGCATCAGAAAGATCCACCCCCTGCAAAATTTCAACTTTTCAAACCGTAAATGTAAGAAAAAATCCTTCAATAGTAACAATTTACTATTTTATAAGATAAACAATACCTCAGTATCCTACGTTTTGGTTAGGTTTCTCTATAGCATCACCCCCTTATCGACGCTTAATTTCGACAAAACCAAGACTAGTATGGTAAATGAGAAAAATACCTTAATTAGGCATTTTTAAAAATTTTAACTCAATTGTATCAAAGAAAGCTTGATTTATTCAATGTGTATATGCCGACAGAAGAAAAATGCTCTTGTTACATCGTACCATTTATTGATAAAGTCCCCATTGAAAGACCGACTTTGATAATGTTTCTAAATGCCAGCAAAGATCAATCACACAATTTAAACCTCTCAATAATTTATTTACAGTAATATATGAAAATCAAAAGGTACAAACTTCCAGTAAGAATCTAAATATACATACAACAGTGTCCGTTACTGCACACAATGTCCCAATGAGAGTATCCTATACCAGTCTCTTACTTGTACAACAATGTTAATTATACGACAGTCTTTTTTTATTCTTACAATTGACTGGGTATTTATACATTATCATAAGTCTAGAAAATTCTGGAAGTTGTAAATACGTGATATTACTGGAACATTCTGGACATACAATACAAGAATATTCTAGAAAAAATGACAATGTTGACCGCTCTGGAATATTCGAGAAGTTTCTTGATGTTACTAATTATATACATAATTAATAAAAACTCTTCTTATCAGACTTAATTGTGAAAAACAGTAAATCAAATACACATTGTATCTCAATTCTGTCTGTATGAATTCTTCCAAAAGTTTGAAAAGCGAGTTT
>NW_026921995.1:0-19297 GCF_032062105.1 Saccostrea cuccullata | reverse complement strand
AAAAATCCATATAGCTAAAGACATGCATGTACAGCATAGGGCAGGTAAAGCAGTCCCATAAGAGTGACATTTCATGTCTGGGAGTTTTATTAATGTTACTATTTTTGTGACTTTTATGCAGATACCTTACTTCATCGAAGGATTAAATATCACCGAAGTAGTGCTTGGTAACCAAATGCCAGTTATTCGGAAGGCATCCAAGCCTTTCTTTGATGAAAATGGATTTTGGATAGACCTGGCTCTGAATTATGGAGGCGGTTTTCGGATGACAATTGAAACAAAAGCTAATTTAATGAAACTGAAAGATTCGGTTGCTGCAAAGGAGAAAGAAGAAAAAGTCAAAACCAAAAAGTAAATTTTTTGTAACAATGATTTGGTGAACCAATAAAAACCTCTGTTGCACTCCTTAATAGTATATCCATTACAAGGTTGTCCCTGAGACTCAGGGGCCGGGATATTTCCCCACCTATAATGATGTGATCCCTTCGTTATATTGGTATTCCTCCTAAACTCGCAATTTAGAAGGGAAACCCCCAATCTATTTAAAATTAGAAGTTAGATCCGCTCGTATACTTGTTACTGTACACAAACATCTAACAACACCCCATAGAGGGTCACGTCAGAGTTCAAATTCGGACCTTTATAGACTTATTCGCTTCAACAATATATGACGATTTTGCAAGCGACAATTTGATTGGTTGGTAGAGTTTGAACTCTGACGTGACCCTCTATGGGATATTGTTAGATGTTAGTGTAGCGAGTATACAAGCAGATCTTATATTTAATTTTTTTTTAATTAGATTGGGAAACCCCAGATCCCCTTCTACTTCCCAAATATCCCCTATTTCAATTCTTAGGGACAGCCCTGTTCATGTATCGTAAAATATGTAGCTTAAAATACATGTACAGATAAGCATGAACTTGTTTCAGTATATCTAAGGTGATGAAAACAGTTGCTAGATGATTAAAAATAGTGTTTCAATTAATAAATAACTTAATCTGTGGGACTAATTGCATTCATACCTAGAAATAATTTGTAGGTAATGAACTGAGATTTATTAGTAGCACATAGAGAATCTGAGGTTTAGGAAAAATCAATATGAACACTGCAGGCAATCTTGGTTGACTGATCTATCATCCCTGCGGGGGAAATTACAAAATCTGTTCTGATTTTAGATTAGCCATCACTGATGAGGAAGCTGAAGACAGCGCAGAATCATCGACGGACGAGGAAGAAGAAAGCGTAGGAGAGGAAGAGGGGTGGGTTATCATCAGAGGATGTTTATCTTCACATTTATCAAAAATTCGGAGAAATCAGACATAGAAATTGTTTACTGTAAATAGGGTGTCATATTCACGTATCTCCTTTTATAAAATTAAACAGAAGCTGAAAACACAATGTCAGTGGGTGTGCACATAAGAGTTACTCTTAGTTTTACCAAGTATGCTGGATCCTTACACCAAAATCACTTGTGTATTTCAAAAAATTATTTCTAAAACTTGTGAATTTTAAAAAACAAAGAGACATAGACTGAATTTAATGGTTTCCAAAATGTATAAAAATGAAATCTGTATTCCCTGTTTTATAGCCAAAAGCTATGTCTGCTGAGGTATGAATTTAAAGAACATGAAGTTAATTGTTAGGAAAAATATATTGAAAAACTTTGAAATTTGGTTTTCTTTAAAAAGAAATTATACAAAAGAAATCTATGGACATGATATTCATTTGAATGGAAAATTACATATTCATGATACAGATAATGCATTCTCATCCGCTAATGGTGAATACTCTACCAATATTGAATTATTTCATACAAAATCATGTCAGGATGACTTTTTGACACTGTCTGAGATTACAGTAAACTGATTAGTAATGTAACTAATCTACATTGCTTTTATGAGAGAAAAGTCGAAAGTGATTTGTAAGTTTGAATGACTACCGGTATTCATGGATGCCGAACAAGTGTATATCATTTCTTGTGTGATATCTTTCAGCTGTCGAATTCTGTTAAAGCAGAAATATTTGTTGAAAATTTTGTAAACAATTATCTACTAAATCTAATCCATCTCCATGAAGCAATGATTATAGATCACAAAAACAACAAAGAATTATCTCTGTGAAAATTTCTGCGTCCATATCATAATTCTTTAACAATGATCTTTCTTTCTTCAGAGGTGGTGGGAAGGCAGGTCAAAAGTTCATGCGATACCTGGATAAGTTAACTCAATCAAAATATGTCCAGTCAGCCATGGACTGGAAATATGTCAAGAAAGCAATGGAGGAGGTGTCCAACACTCCCATAATCCTCACGGTGGAGGCCCACTACCTGTCTGGAGAACTGGCCCTGAACATTCCATTCCCACCTACAGACAGACTTTGGTAAACCTATTAAATTTCTAGGTTAGGGTAACACCAAAACATGAGAACGAAATTCTTCAAAAAAAATTTTTAAATCATCTGATAGAAAATAAGGCTAAATAATGTTAACTCAGGTGAGCCTTATATAACCCATAGACCTCTTGTTTTGAATTGTTGTTTGACTTAGAGCAAGTTTCTCATTTTAATATTTGAACTTCATAAAGAATCCGTCCTTCATTGAGTTTTAAGAATTTCCACCAAACAATGATGTAGTTTAAAAACACTTTAAAAGTGAGAAATACTTGTTAATAACTTAATTTTTTCTTCTAAAAGGTATGGATTTAAAGGAAATCCTAAATTAACCTTAGTAGCAAAACCCAAAGTTGGTGCTAGACAAGTCACAGTAACTCACATCACAGACTGGATTGAGAAAAAACTTTCAGCAGAATTCCAGGTAAGTCTATCAAGAGCTACAAAAAACCCGGAGAACATGATACTGTATTCGGGATTAATTTTACGGCTTATTTACTTTCATTTTTTTCTGACACGTGTTTAGTTAGTAACAACAGTTCCCTCCTTAATTTACTTACATTATTACATTGTTTAGCTAAAAATAACAACTGCTGTATTTACACCAAATGGCTGTGCATGTATATCTACCGATACTTGTTGCTTTGACTTGTATTTAAAAAAAAAAGAGAAATTTGTTAACATTCACTATTTTTCAAATTCACATATTTGTTAACATGATTGTTAAGGATATATTACATTGTGACAATATTTAATTTTTGCAAATATCATGCGTCATCAATTAAGTATGCATTATTTTGACTTTTCCAGAGAACCTTTGTGCTACCTAACATGGATGACCTAATAGTCCCTCTGTTTAAAGTGTACAATCCCAAGTCAGAAGATAAACATAATGTTTGACTGATCTAAAACCTGACAAAGTGTACTTACTTCATCATTGCTGCATGGAACTTCAACTTGTTTTACATGAGGCTTTAGCATTGGGATGTTGTTTGTAATGTAAAGAGGAGGCGGGGTATCGATAAGGATGTAAATTTTTTTGGTCAGCTTTTTTTCTGATCTTGCAATTTAAAATACAAGAAGTCATTCCAAAAACAAAGAATGCATTTCAAAACATAGTTTTACAGCAACAAAGAAGCTTGGTATTGTTGAATCTAGAAAACTTAAACTTGTGGCTTTTCAGCAAGAAATATATGTTCATGACAATGATTAAGAGCCTGTGATTTGGGATTTGAGACTCCTGACAGTTTGCTTCCCAAATACTGTTGCCTACCTCTTGTTCTGCTTGAGTGATCTTCCCAAATGTTGTTGTCTACCACTTGTTCTGCTTGGATGATCTTCCATATTTAAAACTGCAATAATACTTTACTAAAAATATTGAAGAAATATTGGCAAGTTAGTTGACAGGGAAATGTACAAGAAAACTTATTATACTATTATAACTTATTACAGTGTATATGGTAAATGTGTTAATTTTCAGGCTTTTCTAGTACATGTACATTTGTACTGTTGGTAGACAAAATACAAAGAAATCCAATATTAGATTTTGTGAAATGATAAATATACCTGTATTTTATCTTTTCCTCCCTTAATTTTCACAATGCAATAATTGTACCTGTAAAGTTGAACCTCTGTATATTAGTCATTGATAGAAGAAGGGATCCCACAAGTATATTACTGGTAATCTGTTACTTAAATCTAATCAAGCTAATGAGGTTTGACTGTACATGTTTAGAGAGGCATATAAGTAAAGTACTTTAACCACTTTTTATAGACATGCTATGCTTGCATCCCCACCCAATATATTTTTGATATTGTTATATATATACATTTGCTTTGAACTTGCTGGTAGTAAAGACCAATCATAATAGTGATACTTGATTATAAGCACTTAAAAAATACCTATAAATGAATACTGCTGAGTAGAAATACAACTGAAATACTTTTTATGGATATGAAGTCATTGGATGTTCCATGTAGACAATTTTACACCCTTTGAACTTGTACATCCTCAAATTCAGAATGTTATTTTACACTATGTTTTTTTGTTTGTTTTTTTTTTTTTTGCAAATATACATCTGCTACGCATAATGAGTAATATTCCCAGGTTGATTCTCAAAGATAACAGTCATAGAAAATAACGCTGGTGAAAGACAAATTTAAGAAGTGCAAGATGAAAGGTTTAGTTTCAATTAGATTACAGTGAAAACTGTCTAATCCGTCTTTTGAATAATCTGAAACACTGTGAATTTCGACATTAAATTTCTTTCCCATTTTAGTATTTTTCTTGTTTTTAACACTGTGCAATCCAACACCCTGTCTATTCCGACACAAAATTTATCTCCCAGTGCATGTCAGATTAGACAGGTTTCACTGTATTTACAGAAATACATGTAAATTGATAGCATAGAAGCATAGGCATGGTCTTTGTTGCCTCTTTACTGAGAGGAGGCCAGGTTATAGAAGTCAGAGTGTACTGTATTTAGTTAACATGATATTTAATGATACTATTGGCAATTCATTTGATATTATTGGGCCCTTGGGTATTACAGGGACTTACAGACTTGCTCAGTAGATCTTTTTAAGTAATAAGATAGTACAGCAAATTTTTCTAATGCCTTGAAATTCTCTATCTTTTTTCATGCAGTTTTCTTGCAGTTTTCTCCAATAGTATTGCTGTATAAAACCACATGTAAAAATGTTTTAGCTCTATTCGATTCAAAATAGGTAAATAAGTAATAGAAATTTGAAAATAAAATTTTTTCCGCAAAAATATCTCAGATGAGCAGAAATTTAACCATAGGTGATACTGAGGTCATGAAGTAAATTCCCTTCCCCGATTAAATTGTAACCATATTTGGAGTGAAGGAGTGGGTTGAAAAAGGGGAAGAACTGTCTTATTATTACAAATATTACTCTTTACTTCAGAAGCAATTGGATACATTTTGTGACCAATATTTGTATAATTAGCTTGAATTTGTTTGATCACAACTGCTGGTGCATAAATATCAATGTATCAATGCAAGATTATTTGGTGTGCTTGATGTTTGAAGCATTGCAGAAGCAAAACTTGCCAAAATGTGAATTGAGTTTATGTCTATTATTTGACAACAGTGTGTTTGGAACACATTTCTTAATAGCATATACTTTTTTCTCTTCAATAAGTTGCATTTTTATATCTGACATTTTTTTTTCATTATTTGTTATTTTAAAGAGTTGAATAAGGGTATATTTATCTCTTGATTTCTTATGTAAATGTGTTATAATAGGTGTATCTATTTCATTTTTTCAACAAATGTCTCATTTTCTTGCAATAGAGTACATGTAGATGTAGTAACCTGGTTTGCTAGTTTTGTTTGTTTTTGAAATTGTTAATTTATCTTTTATGTCATGATCAATGCTCTAGTGTGAGATGGAAGCCAATGGTGCCATATGTTTATGTATACTCTTGTTGCTAATAAAACAATTAAGACATAATTACTTGGTCATTATGTTTTCTACCTATTATATCTGACTGACAGATGAATATACATGTACATGTAAATGAAAGGAAGCTTCGCTGCATCAGGAAATGAGGCTTACAAAGTGAGCCAGTAATTCATTACAATGTGAAACCTAATATGGGAATTGATACATCATTACATGTTGTATTAAATTGAAAAAGATGCAACACTTTGTTGGATTTTCATAATAATCATACCAGCTATTTCATGATTCTAATTGTGGGCTGTTCTTTCATGATCTGTCCTTATATTTTAAAATGGACTCGACAGGCACTAGACTAGTTTATGACACATTTGTAATGGATAACAGTATACTAATAAACATTATTAAAATAATGGGCCAAGATGTTATATAGTCAAACGACACATTCTTAATTAAAAAATATATAACTTTTCCTAAGAATTTGTCCTTGATGTATAGGTTACTTAACTTAACAAGTTTCCTCACAAAAAATTAGGGTACCTTACCAGGCATTTGGCCAAGGTACTGTACCATAGGGTCATATTTCTTATGGGTAATCTTCTGAATGGTCTATAGGCCTATCTATGATAATGTACTTACTATTTAAAAACATTTTTGAAAACAACGTAAAAATCAGAAAAGAATGACAAATATGAATAATTTTTCATATAATACCAAGAAATACAAAACATTTATTTGGGGAGTGTGCCGTTTGACCAAAAGTACTTTGTTTTCATCATTGACAAGTATACAACTGATGGAAGAAAACAACAGAGAAAGAAAGGAGTGCTTCTAACCAAATAAATTGATCTGACACTGAAACTCTTTTGTTATTGAACATCTCCAGCAGTCACCTTAGCCATTTAACACCCTTAGTATGTACAAAGTATTCTCGATGGACCAAATGTTATACACGTAATTCCATCCCCACAGAAGCGAGGATGTGCCAGAAATATGGGCCCCTGTAGTTGTGCGGAAGGGGCCCAGTAGTTGTGCGATAAAGGCATACGGTGCTGTGTAATGGTGCTTTCAATTTTTTTCTTAATAGTTATAGAAGTATTTATATTGATGTACCAATTATTTCAAATTATTTTGGTTTTGATGCATTATTTGGATTCAATATGAGAAGAAATACAATATTTAAAATTTCTAGTTTTAATTTTGTATCATTTGCAAAAGCAAAACTAGATATATTTTATTTATACATTGATTTTTAGTACAAAACAAGGGAGGTAATACGTATATGATAACAAAGATTGTCTCAAGTCCCGGTGATTTTGAATACAAATAGTGCAAAAGTATTTGTGAGATGCAGTTTCATTTCACTCATTCTAATCTAATGGATATTAATTCGACATAACATTTTTCGAACGGTATTAAAGACAGACAATATACCAGTCCAAAGATTCGACAAGATTAACACTAGCAAAATCTTGTATTTATTCTCATATTTTGCTAAGATTGTCTCAAGTCCGTGTTCAAAATTGTATACATGAAAATGTTTTTAAGGAATATATTTTACATATTTAGCAATTCGGAAGACAGTTTTCAGGGTATGACCACAATACTTTTTAGCTGCAGTTTAGTAGACCTGGAGCAGGACAGCCACATCACCTTTCATCCCCCCCCCTCTCTATAACTGAATGAGCTGTTTTTAATTTGATCATTTTTCATTCTCCTTTTGACTTCGATTGCATACTTTTAATTTTGTAAATAACAATATATATGTTTAATTGTAAAAAAAGAACAAAAACTCGATTAAAAGTAAATTACGATTAATCTAAAAAAAAATAAATTATACGGTAGTGGGGTATAGACATTGAACATATCTTCGTAGGTTTAGCCCCCCCCCCCCCCACTTTCTACAGATACGTCTTAGTATAGGTAAAAATCGGAGGTAAATGGTGGTGTTTGGAAAAAAAAATTGGTACTGAAGTTCGAACCTACACCCCCCCCCCTCCCCCAGAAAATAGGATTTTTGTGATTGGGTAATGGAAATTTCCTTTTTTTTTTTTT
This sequence comes from Saccostrea cuccullata, assembly GCF_032062105.1. Lineage (NCBI taxonomy): Eukaryota > Metazoa > Mollusca > Bivalvia > Ostreida > Ostreidae > Saccostrea > Saccostrea cuccullata. Next base: position 11,427 of record NW_026921995.1, on the reverse strand, counting down.
TTTTTTTTTTTTTGCTTGTTTGGTTTTTTTGAAGGTACTTAATTTTTTTTTTTACATTTAGCCCCCCCCCCCCCCCACTTTAAATTTGCTTCCGACGCCAGTGTGTTTAATTGAAAAAAGAACAAAAACTCGATTAAAAGTAAATTACGATTAATCTAAAAATTATTATCTTCAATGAAATAAAATTGTCTGACATTTTTCTTTTTTTAAAACCACTGGAAACACATCCTTTTCACCAATTCTTTTGCTTTGTCTGCCAGTACCTGGAACGAAATATATTCTTCTATAAATAAAAACAATAAATATTAATGTAGGCTAAATCAAGTAACATTTACATTAATATAGTATTGAATTACATTCTCTGTATACCTTTAGTCTACTTAATTTAGCAGAGTTCTTCTCTCTCCAGTTTCATCTGTGTTTTCTTCTTTTTTCATCACACTCTAAATAGAAAAGCTATTAACAATTTGAATTCCACTTTATAGACGAGCTATCAGTCTGGATGCTCCCAAAGTAAGAATTTAATTGTTACTTTATTATACCCCCCGCTTGAAAAGCGGGAGGGTATATAGTAATCGTTAATTCCGTCCGTCTGTCCGTCCGTCCGTCTGTACGTCCGTCCGTCCGTCCGTCCGTCTGTCCGTCCGTCTGTTACGCTTTGGGGTACCCATCTCTTATCCGCAACTCCTCTTATACCACTGAATGAAATTTGATGAAACTTTCACAGAATCTTTATTACATATTGCCATTGTGCACCTCCTATTTTACTTTTTGATCCGACACATATTTTGGGTTTCCCATAGCAAAACATGGACACTGCCATTTATACACATATGGGAAGCGGGGGGTATCATATAGTGAGCTCATTGCTCACAGTACCTCTAGTTTAACATAACTATAATTTGTTAAGAAGTTTACAATCACGGATAAAACATAAATGAAACTGACTGTCTACATCAGCTATAGCAATTTCAACTGTAAAAAGGTATTTAATAATCTATAACTCTCTGCTTTTCTTTTTTTGTATACTTTGTACATTTGATTGTTTGGGTCTAATTTCTTACCATACGTATCTCATGGTTTATCTTTAGGATTTTCTGAGGATCTCGCTTTGTCTGTTTTCTCTGCTTAGCATCGAAGATATTATGTATTAATTAAAACAAATGGTACATAATTCTAATTAAACAGCGGATTGTTTTTTTTTATGTGTTAATCACAATTAAACAGCGGATTGTTTTTAAAAAGTATGTGTTTATAACCATATTCTAACTGCTTACCAACAATTCAATATTATAATAAAAGACCAAGATGTTATCTTAGTACTTTTTTGATTTCATAATTGACAAGTATACTACTCATGGAAGAATATTAAGACAGCAGAGAAAGAAACTAGTGATCCTAAAAAAATTGATCACTGAAACTTTCTTGTGACATCTCCTGGATGAAATATTGCAGTCACCCTATCCAATTAACACCCTAAGGAACAATATTTTCAATGTATAAGACCACATACTATTCTTCTAATTTGTGAACGTAATACCACCCCCACTGAAGCGAGGATGTGCCAGAAATATGGGCCCCTGTAGATGTGCAGGTAGGGGCCCAGATGTGCATATTTTAGAAATGTTGACGTAATGGTGCCTTCAATCTTTTTCTCAATAGTTATAAAAGTATTTATATTAATGTACCAATTATTTCAAATCATTTTGGTTTTGAACTATTATTTGGAATCAATATAAGAATAAATTTAATATTTAAAAGTTCTAGTTTAAATTTTTCATCATTTGCATATGCAAAAATAGATATATCTAATTTATATATTGATCTTTGGTATAAAACAAGGGAGGTAATGCCTATATGATCACAAATTGTCCGTCTTAACCGCTCGAAATATGTTATGTCGTTTCACAAATACTGCACATACTAGTATTCAAAATTGTACATAAACAGTTAAATATTTTTACAGAATTTCTTTTACATATAAGTTAAGCAATTCGGAGGACAGTTTCCAGAATATGACCACAATAAGCTGCAATTTAGTAGGCTGGCTCCAAGGACCATAAAATGAGAAAAGACTTAAGTCAAAATATACATTTTGAATATTTAAGGGGGCTCTTTACACCTATAAAGTATAACTGATTTTTGTTGCGTGCATTTGTTTCTAATAATAGGCCCCATATCCGATAAAATAAGGTTCCAAAGTACTTCAATTTATTTTTTAGAAATATTTGAAATATTTTATTTATTTTGTTAAAATCCCTCCTATCTATATTTTTAAAAGCCCAGTGCTTTAAATTTCTTTTCAAAGTTTAGTGTAATAAAATATTGAAATAATAACCAACAAAGATAAAAATAAAATCAACATAATTTTTATTTAAAATTACAAAAATAGACAAAAGAAAAACTAAAACAGCATTTTCTTGAGAATAGCTGGTTGGATCCTCTTCAATATCTGAAAAGATATATGATATCAAAGGGTAAAAACAATGAAAAAAAGAAATTGAAAAAAATTGAAAAACTGTCAAAAATTTATAAACATCACAAAAATTCAGGTGTGAGAGATCCGCTTTAAGAGTGGACTCAAATATCTTGGTACTGTTTTTTTTTATATGAACTTCAAATTAACTTTACTTGCACAAGTATTAAACAAATGTCACGCAAGGACATTGAAAGAAGTTCGTATTGTACATGTATTGTTTTTCAATGAGTTTAAGCGAAAATCATCGCGTTTCCAGTCAACGACAAAGACATGTATTTAGTGAATTCATGGTATTGAGAAAGGTAGATTTACTTACCGTTTTTATCCAACTTGCATGTGTTATCCAGTGCTACATATAACAAAACAAGTTAAGATGGTAAATGGCCAAAAGCGGTAAAAGAAATTCCTATAACCAAATGCACACTTCGTCTAAAACCTGCACGTTTCCCACACTTGTAAACAGCTGACAATCAATAGTGATCAAACGTTTCGAGGGTCATGCGAAATTTCACCGGGTATAACCATTCATTCGGGTGTATACAAATCGAGAACAGAGTATCCTCTAGTCGGTGGGAAGATAATACATATGTCTTATCTTATCAAATTTGCAGTTTTGGGGGGATATATTTTGCTAAAAAGCATATATGCTTATTGGAGAAATAAATTTCTGAGTGTATGGCGTTTTGACACGTTATGATGAATTAGCATATGGACAAACCATGTTTTATATCATTTTTCTCATCTAAAAATCTTATTCTAATAAGTTTGTAAATGTATTATTTAATAATTAAATAAGTAGAAATTGAATAAATTGACAAACAATTCATTTTTAAAGAAAGGATACGTATTGGACAATACACTGTATTAATTGATGTGATATGATGTACATTCCATCCACAATATTGCATGTTGTGTTATACTCAGTGATTTATCGGTGTAAAGTGAATTTGAATCTGATCATTTGGGATCAAAATGGCGTTTTTACGGAAGTACGCCATGTTGTGACGTTGTAGAGAGCCCCCTTAAGTCTTTCCACCTTTCTGTGGAAAGACTTCTTGAAATGCTTATGTTTATTATTATTTTTCCGTTATCGACTTTTGAACCGAAAGACTTATCGAAAAACTTTTTGCTTCATGACACTGGAAAACAAAAGTTATTTCGAAAAACTACCCAAGGCGCATGACCTATGACCCCTTTCAGAGTTACGACCCCTTTCGCAATAAAAGCTTGTTATCGCTACTCCTCCGAAACCGTAAACCGTAGAGATACAAAACCTTCAACAATGTCTACGACTACTTTAGGAGACTCTTGAATCTATTCATTGCGAAAGGATTCGTAAACCCCTACAATGAATTATTGCCCCTGAATGTTTGCGATGTTTACGATTATCAAGATCTTTTCTTAAACGACAAGGCGTAGAGACATGGGGCCAACTGCAAACGATTCTTTGACCTTTGACCTTGAAATTTAGGTCAAGGTCAAAGGTCAAGGTCATTTAAAATATGTAAAATTAAGCATTTTTTATAGCTCTTTTGTTCTTCACCAAATTTTAAATATCTTTGCACCTTCAATATGTACTCTTAAAACACTTTCAGGGATTTCATGCTTGTCCCCTAAGATTGACCCCTCTAAAAGTTAGTGCCCCTTCCAGTGTAAACCCCTGTTATCGCTACTTCTCCGAAACCGTAAAGCGCAGAGATACAAAACCTTCAACAATGTCTACGACTAATTTAGTACACTCTTGAATCTATTCATTGCAAAAGGATTCGTCAACCATTTTAAGTAGTTATTGCCCCTTACAGATTCTGATGTTTTCGAAGAACTAAAAACTTTTTAACGACAAGTCGTAAGGACTTGGGGACAATGCATGAGATCTTTTGACCTTTGACCTTGAAGATTAGGTCAAGGTCAAAGGTCAAGGTCATGGGGAAAATGTTAAAATTGCTTATATATGCTTTGGCGGGAATTGACCTTGACCTTTGACCTTCACATCTGACCTTGACCTTTGACCTTGACTTTAAAGTTAAATGATATATTCATTACCTTTACCTAGATTCAGCTTCAAGTTTTAAACTCAAGTTCATAAGGTTTTTTTTGTTGATTTTTGGGGGGGGTTTCTGACCTTGACCTTAGACCTTGATAAATGACCTTGACCTTTGACCCCAATTTGACCCAAAGGTCTCAATCAAGCTTAAGGTCGTTGAGGTATTTGCAACTCTTACTCTAACAAATGTTTAAATCCCCCCCCCCACCTTTTTCTTAAAAAAAAAACCAACAGCAGCATAGAGAACATGTCTACAAGTCAAAAGTCACGATATATCGACATTAGATTCGGAGAAAAAGCAAGAAGAGACCTTAAAGAAAGTGTCCTGAGAGTTTTAAGGTGAGTCTCTAAAATATTATAAAATTCTAGTGAAAATCGGCAAAATCTGCATTTTTTTTCTGTCTGAAATTTAGTTATTGCTGAGCATAAAAATTAATTAAAGCCCGTATTGGCTATTTCTGCAATTGTTGTTAATATCATTCGATTCTCCTGCTCTATTACGACATTTTAATGCCAAGTATTCTTGCGTTCTTTAGTGTATGGAATTTATTTCAATTTTATTTGGATTTAATATTAATGGAATGAATCTTGATTTCATTTGAAATTTGATTTTTTTTTTTCCCTAGAATAACACAATCCCAAGAAATAGCGACTTTCAACATAGTAAAAAGAAATACACGTTTCTTCCTTGTGTTTCCCATCTAGAATTACATGTTTAGAATTTTATTTATGCTACTTACAATGAATTTCATGCATATTTTGGCCAGGAATGTTAAAATCCGAACCCGATCCTCTGTTTTCCTTTTTCCATAATTACAAACTGCCTTGCATCTCTCGCTCATCTTTCTCACATGCTCTTAAATAATTTATCGCCATCCATTTCAAACATAAAACAACTCAAATCGGATATTTTCAAACATCTCTTTAATACATGTCTAATGCACATATGATGCAGGTACACATGGGACATTTCACAACGTTTTCACTTACGCCTCCGTCTTGATGCGCAGATCAAATGCATGTTATTCATATTAATAGGTATATCATAATTTTAATCAGACCTTACCCCTTACATCTTAACTCGAAAACAATCTCATTCAAGCTCATATATACACCTAGGAGCGTGTTACAATGTTTTTTATGTGCTCTCTTTGCGTGATCAATGATTTCGTGCTTATCCCCGAGTCGACTACAAACAATCTAGGAAGTCTGTTTACGGTAAAATTATACCAACTGCGAGCCCGATCTAAAATCCTAGTAGAGAAATGAGAATTTTGCTGTTTTATTTATTTTCTTGCTTTTTTCCTACTTTTTTCAGCCCAAATGATATTGAAACACTTAAAAAGGTGGAAAGACGTCTTATTGTTCTCTGAACAATTAGTTTACTAGTTTTAATTATTATTTAACAAACATGCCTAAAAATTTTCACCTTTGTTAAATACAAACATAACTTGAAACTTTTGATTTTGAAATTTATTTTAAAAAATACGTTGATTAGAAATTCTACTAAAGTCTATTTTCAGTGTATGGTCTTAGAGCCTGGAGCAGGGCATTCACATCACCTTTCATTTTCCCCTCTCTATAACTGAATGAGCCGTTTTTAAATTTGATTATTTTATTATCAGCCAGATCGATCGAACCTGGGAGTATATTGTTTTTGTCCTGTCTGTTTGCTGTCATCTTTAACCTTCGCTAAAGCTTTTGGCCCATGACAAATAGAAACTTCACATTTGTTGCACATACTCTACTAATTAAGTTCTTTCAAATGACACAAAGTCAATGACACTGTGACCTTGACTGTGACCTATGTATCTTTGTTAAAAATATCTCCTTTTTTCTCGAAATTTTGCAATAACTTTTGAGCTATTGGAGAAAGAGACTATATTTTTAATGCCTACTCATCTAATAAAGTTCTTTCAAATGACATCAAGGTCAATGACCTTGTGACGTTGACTGTGACCTATATCCTAAAAATAGCTTTTTCGAACATTGTTGCTCTTTTACAAACACGCTGCGTTCACTCTATTTTAGCTGCAATCGCATACTTTTAATTTTGTAGATAACTACATATGTTTAATTGAAAAAAGAAAACTCGATTAAAGGTTAACTACGTTTAATCCAAAAAATCAATATGTGAATGAAATAAAATTTGTCCCACACTTTTCTTTTTTCAAAACCACTGAAAACACATCCTTTTGACCATTTCTTTTGCTTTGTCTGCCGGTTCCTGAAAAGTAATATATTCTTCTATAAATAAAAAACAATAAATTAATGTAGGTTATATCAGTGAAAATATACATTAATATATTGTTAAATTACATTCTCTGTATTCTAAATACATATGTAGTACCTTTAGTCTACTTAATAGTGTTCTCTCTTCACTTGCATCTTTGTTTTGTTCTCTTTTCACCACACTCTAAATAGAGAAGTTATACAGTTTGAATTCTATAGTTAAATGAATATAAATGAACTACCAGTCTGGATGCCTAAAAAGTAAGAATTTTTTTTATTTTATTTTATTCTACATAATTACCGGCCGCCAGGAGGCGGTCGGTTATATGATATGAAAGTTTTAAGTCGCCGTGCGTTTCTGCGGAGTTAGAACAATTTTAATAAAAAAATATTTAACATCCATGTAATAGAATATTAAAAAAGAGAATTTAAATGTAAAATAAAAACGCATAATATTCATAAAATCAAAATTTTACGAATAATGGGTTAATTGTTTCATCCAATCCTGACTGAAGCACACGTGTGGGGCATAGTTTAAAGCATGGACCGCGTTATATACATGTCTAAACAAATTTTAATTTCTCTTTTTCAACAGGATTTGTTGTATATATAATTTAAAATGACGTATAAATATAAATAAACATGTACTTTTAATACGGAAAATTTTCAAAAATATGACTTAATCTTAATTTATTATCAATCAGAATATAAGGAGATTTTTCTCCAACAGACAAGAATAAAGCGCGTTTTACAGCATGCCAAGCCTTTTCCCGCCACATCTCACACCAAAACATATAGTGGCGGATCTAGAGAGAGATGGAGGTTTCAACATCCTCTAAGCGAGCGAGGAGCTCCAAACAGTTGTTATGTTTTATTTTATGCTAAACTATCTCTAGTTAGATAAGTTTAAACTTTATTTTCATGGTTTTAAGTGTTAAAACTTACTGAGTGCGGGGACGCAGAGGGCTTTGAGTAATTAAGTTGCTTAAATACCTATATTATGTACTGAAGAAAACCCTGGGGTGTCGCATTCCAATGTTTAATGTCACAGCGATAAATATTAATTATCAGATAAATATAAAAATTCAGTTTCTAATTTATTACATGAAAGAATTAATCAATTGGTTTGCGGCCGATTTTTGACGCTTGCGTCAATATCTTTCTTGTTATAATTTGTAAAGAGGTTAACAATCAACGATAAACAAATAAATAAGACTACCTGATTATCAGCTATAGCAATGTCAACAATAACACTTAGGTATGTACTTACCAATAGCTCATTGTGGACAGTCTTTAGTAATTCTGCATGTCTTTTTTTAGCGTCGAATCTTTCCTACAAAGAAAAAAAAAACAAGTAAAACTGTTTCCTATTATTTCTGAAAACTATAGCATCTTGCATAAATCTGCTATATGTGAAAGATCCGTTGTTTTCTTACCAGTAATCGTTTATACGCTGTCTTGATGAGATTATTCGCCTCTCTTTTTGTCGCAATCTTCTTCTGCAAAGAAAAACAACACGACTTCATATAGATATTTAATAATCTATAATTCTCTGCTTTTCTTTTTTGTATACTTTGTACATTTGTCTGTTTGGGTCTAATTTCTTACCATACGTATCTCATGGTTGAGCTTTAATATTTTCTGGTGATCTCGCTTTCTTTGCTTAGCATCGAAGATGTTCTGTAATAATTAACACAAATGGTACATAATTCTAATTAAACAGCGGGTTGTTTTTAAAAAGTTTATGTGTTTATCACGTACTGATCACATTTATAAAATATTCTATATGCTTACCAACAATTCCCCATGAACCTGGCTCAACAACAGCCTGTGTCGCTTTTTGTCTTCAATTTCCCTCTGCAATGAACATCAACATATTTTGTTAAATGTTAATGAAACAGGAGAGTATTTTTCACTGACCAAAAAAAAATTTATAAAAAAATAGAAATAAAAAAGATAAAATAAATAATTAAATAAATCTTACCATTCTTTTCTCGTGGTTTCTCCTCAATATTTTTTGCGGGTCCCGTTTTTTTCCATCGATCTTTGTCTGCAAACAAATAAAAATTTTTTAGCATCCCAGTGAAAACACAACATTAAAAATTGTAGTGACAATAAGTTTTCTTTTTTGATTTAGAACTTTCAACGTAATCAACACTTTACTTTGCGATATTATGCAATCATGTTTATTAAGGTATTTCAAAATATGTTGAGATTACTGTGCATCAAATCAAAATACCTCTTGCTTTGATTTTCCTTCTTCTTCCACTACATCAGCCCAGTTGTATGTAAATTTTAATATGTTCATCTTTTCGTCCTGAAAAAAATAACTATGATATTACACATATAAAGTACATAAAGTCGGGGAGGGGGGGGGGGGTAATGTCAATGTTAATTCAACAAAGAATCTTACCACACTCTTCACCGCCTCCTCTCCAAAATCCAGCACTTCCTCGAAATCAATTTTAAACGCCATTCTGAAATCTGCAAGGAAAGTGATAATTCGTAAGTATATATTGTTATATCCATAATAAACACCATTATATATAATAAAAAACGGACATGAAACGATTTTTAATACACATTGATGAGAATCTCTGCGATTTTTTTCTTGTATGTTTAAACGCTGTATATTAATCTTCTTTATACCCCCCCCCCCCTCACCCTTTTGCAGAATTATTTAATGGATAAATATGTTTGTATATCCAGTCGACGCAGATTTAAGGATGAAGTATTTTTAAGCATTTGGGTTTTGGTATCTTTGTGCTACTCAGTTTAAGACCTTACGTTGTTAATATTTTGCACCTTTTATATACACATTAGAGAATTGTACTGGAAACACTAATAAATAGCCAGCATTACTAGCAGGACCTCCTTTACCGACCCCACCCCACAAAAAAGTATACACCAGTAACCATAAGCAATCCAGTTCGTAAATTTACTGCATACTTCAAATTTGCAATACTCACACTGTACACCTTTCTTTTGTTTTGGTTGCAAAGCAAATGCTATATTGTGATGTCATTAGGTCATCGTCAAAGACCTCTGAGACGTCACATTATTATGACGTCACGATAAATATAATAGCATTATAGGCCTACATAAATTAATATAGAAACATAATTTTTAAGGAATTTATTTTTTTAAATTGTCTCATTATTTAGCGCTCAATTGCCTCAATTCGCCAGCATTTGTTCGTCTTTAAATTACGATTTTGAAAAGAGTAAATCAGTAGAAATTGAATTAGTTATGAACACTTACCTTCTCCTCTTGTTGCAAAGCAAATGTATTATGACGTCATGTCATTGAGTCGTCGTCAAAAACTTTTGTAGCGCCACCATGTCACTCATGACCTTGCGATGGTTTGAACCGGGGGGGGGGGGGGCTATAAAAGATTTTACATAGTTCATTGGTTTATTACCCAAGTGCAGAAAAAAAAAATATTTTTAAGGAATTTATGCATTATCACTATGTAATCAATAGAGCCCAACCGTAACACAATTTTGGAAGAGGCAGCCTTATTCAACATAACTATGTACTTTGTTAATTTATTCAATACTCAGGAACAGAGAAGAAGATTTTCAGAGAAATAATTCATTTTCACTATATATCTATATATGATATACACCAACGCACTTTTTTTTTTGCTTGTCAATTTTTTTCAGGTAGTTTATTATTTTTTGTCATACTTTTGAAAAATTGTTGTAAAGAAACTGTACTGAAATGTAGAACCTATGCAGAAAATATATATCATGTAAAAATGGTGAAAAAGAAAAATTTGACACTCAGTTGAACAGGTGAAACCAACTTTTTTTGTGATTTTTTTCTCTCTCTCTTATATGTATGTAAATCCACACAATTCTGTCACAAAGATTATGAATGTTTTGTATGAAATGAATTGTGTTTGAAAAATAAAATAGAAAATATAGAATTTTTCTACTGTTTTTCTGAGCGGTCAGATAAATCGCTGCTTGACTATAGGAGCGAGATGTTGGACCTGTCGATGAGATATTGCACCGCTTATGTCACAGTGTGGGCAAAGTCAACTGCCAGAATTGACCAAGTTTAAACTGCGGTGCAGGTTAACAAAATTTCATCATGATAAAATCATAATAAACAGTACCACGTAAAAGTTATACGTGTTACAAATTATTCATCGAATGTGTTCTCGGACAAAAATGCGTTTCGTCGACCCCTCTAACAAAACTATTTGCCTTTGGCCTTACAGCCTCGGGCAAACAGTTTGGTTCTTTGGTCAGACAAACTGTATTTTGCCCTCGAATCCTGTCTATGAATGTATAGTACTGATTGTCCCCATTCAAAAAACTTCGTGTCTGTAAAAGAATATTTCATCTACATGTTTTCATTATACATGTATGTCAAAGAACCACGAACGATAGTATTGTTCTCCCGCCTACCTCTAAGTCAATTTTCAAAAGTTAACATATTAGAATGATTTTCAAAATTTTTATAGATAATTATATAAATTTTCATAAAACGTTACTTATTTGGGATATCAAAGAGAGATAAATCTATAATTTTGGCAAAACTTGTGTTTTTTACTATAGAAATCAACGGAAAACGGAAAATATTTTAAAAACATCTTTCCCCCCCATGAAACAAAACTTCCTTTTTACAGGTAATATAGACTGTCATTTTACAAATTTATGCC
>NW_026921994.1:0-19104 GCF_032062105.1 Saccostrea cuccullata | reverse complement strand
ATAAGATTTACAATGTTACATTTATAGTTAATGATGTTATCAATCAATGACAAAACTTAAGTCATTTCTGATCATAATTATCTTTTATTTTTGGAAAAAATAATTTTTTGTTTTGAAAAAAGATAACCTTTTTTGTCAATAATGCAAGATTATTATAGACAATGAAGTCAAAAGTAAGCATTGCAGTTGAATTTGATATATATTTATACCCCCACTTGAAAAGCGGGAGGGTATATATAATAATAATAATAATAATAATAATAAAACTTTATTTAAAGAAGGTAACCTGGTTAGTGCATGCACTATTCTTCCCCAGGGCCCTCTATATATATGTACATATATCAAATACAAAATATATACACTTCATCAAGAAACAATTCATCTTAATCACATACAATTAAGTACATGTTATATAGGTTTGAGAATTACAATCACTGAATTATGAATAGAGTGTTTAAATACAGACACATCTTAACAACAACAGTACAATATACGATATTGAACTCTTATTATGCTCAAATGATTGTACGACAGCTGATAATGTAATTTTCTACATTACGCTTGAATGTTCGTAGAGAAAGAGAGAATCTAATGTGTTGGGGAAGTTTATTCCACAGATGTACACCTGAATACTGAAAAGAGGTCTTGAATAAGTTTGTACGAAATTTTGGTAATCTAAGATCATAATTAGTTTCGGATCGCAGGTTATAAGAAGTTGAAGACTGAAATTCAAATAAATTACGAAGATATTCGGGAATCATTCCACTGAAAATTTTGTATAATAATATGTATTTGTATAGATCAACTAGTTCATAAACTGTTAACCACCCAAGTTTCTCAAACAGTGGTTTAGAAGAAGAATCAGGACTTGCATCAAGGATAATCCTTGCTGCCCTTTTCTGTAATTTAAATAGTCTGTCCATGTCCTGCTTGGGGGCATTACCCCAAACAGTCAAACAATAGTTAATAGATGGTAAAATATAAGTGTTGTAATAAAGTTTCCTGGTATGAAGAGGGAGAAATTTCTTAATCCTACGAAGCGTAAATAACTTATAATTAACCGTTTTACAAACTGAGTCAATATGATTTGCATACTGTAACTTATCATCAATATGTACACCAAGAATTTTTCCAGTTTCAACAATTTCAATTGTTTTGTCTGAGGCATAAAGTTGTAAATTTGGATTATCTAATTTTGATTTTCTTTGCTGTGTTCCCATTAACATACATTTTGTTTTATCTACATTTAAAACCATTTGATTTTGAGCACACCATTTTTCAATCTCACAAAGATCTGCATTTAGCGTATTTTCTAAACATCGTGCATTATGATTATTTGAATACAGAGTAACATCATCAGCAAACATATCAATATTTGAATTGTTTACATGTAATGGAAGGTCATTTATGTACAATAAAAATAAAAGAGGGCCCAGAATTGACCCTTGTGGCACTCCTGCTGTGACAGGTTGAATATTGGAGACACATGTTCCAAATTTAACACACTGGGTCCTGTCGTAAAGATATGACTTAAACCATTTTATAGCTGTTTGGTCAAATTTGTAATGATTTAATTTCTCTAGAAGAATATCGTGATTCACCAAATCAAAAGCTTTACTAAAATCTATAAATGTAATGCCGATTAGTTCACCACGATCCATTGCATTAAGCCAACTTTCTGTTAGTTTTGAAAGTGAAGTTTGACAAGAATGGAGTTCCCTAAATCCCGACTGGGATTGTGTTAGTAGATCAAATTCATTTGTGAAGTTTTGTATTAGCTTAGCTACATGTTTTTCTATCAGTTTAGATATAGTTGGTAAAATAGAAATGGGACGATAATTATTTGGGTCAGCTTTGTCACCTTTCTTAAATATAGGTGTTACTTTGGCTTGTTTTAAATTTGTCGGGAAAATACCACTTACTATGCTAGCATTAATAAGATGAGTTATAGGTTTACATATATATTTGGATGCGACTTTTAGAAGACGCGGCCCAATAACGTCAATGCCAGCTGATTTATTGATATTTAGAGAATTTAGCATGTTAAAAACTTCACTTTCCTCAATTTGATGAATACTAAAGATGGTTTCTTCATCAAGCTTAGACCTTACAAAATTACATAATATATTAGGATCATAATCATGTTTAGGCAATTTCATCAGAAGCTTATTAGAGATATCCGTAAAGTGGTTATTAAAAGTATTTGCAATATCCTGTAAATTATCAATAATTTCCCCATTAGAAAACACATGAGATGGTGTTATGTTCTTTGAATTACATGTTAATTGATTTAGATAGTTCCACATTTCTTTGGGATTTGAACTTTGTTCAATATGTAACGTTCTTACAATGTACAAATATAAATGATTGAGTTCGCTTAGGTTTCCTTCCTAAGAATTACGTTATAATATAGAATCAAGCAAACTTACGTCAACTTCCTGCAGACGAAACAATGACAATGACAAATATAAAATCTGGATTGGCAAAAATAGACAAACTCGTGTTATAATATATTTTTCCTCGGTCCTACCTGGATAATGATTAGCATACAAATATGAACTTAACGACAACGAATTATAAGAAAAGAATCAACCACAATTAAACCAATAATCAGATATAAAGTTATGACACTGTAGTTGCAGACTGAGTGGTTTAACCAACAATCCTGTTGTTTCCCGACACAGTCTGCAACTACCTAAAAAAAACACACCCTAAAAGTCACAGAGACACCTTTTATTAAAAGTCACCAAGACACTATTTTAAGTCACCAAGACACTATAGTCACTGAGACACACTATTAAGGAACTAGGTTCCTGAGCTGAGTGGTTTAACTAACAATTCTGTTGTTTCCCGACACAGCCCAAGAACCTAGCCCAAGAGGTGTTAACTAAGCGATGAGTTACCACCAAGTAACCGAAATCTTCATGGGCGTCTCTATTTATATCCTATTCTAATAACTAATGATTGGTTGATGATTCTGAAACTCTGATTGGTTAAAAATAAAATGATATGATTGGACGATTTCAGAGGCATTTAGATCCAATATGATTATTACATTACCCACGCCTTCGAAAAAAAATATGCGTCCTCGCATAGGTAAATCATAATACTAAAAACGATAAAGGTATTTATATTTATTAAGTTTTCAAGGTGTCTCCTACATTTGTATTTTTTTCATATTTACATATAGATTTCACTTAGAAATATTCAACACTGTCTTCAGTGATTTCTGTCCTGTCATTGTTAGAATCTACAATTTCATTGTCTGCACTACCTGTCCCTTGCAATTGTTCTGATGCTAGGATTTGATCTTTCACTGGCCTTATTCTGTCAGTATGAATTACTTGGTTTGTACCCCTGTATCCACAGTTTACTTTATAAGTGACATTGGAACATTTCTCAATAATTTCAAATGGTCCTTGCCAATATGATGTAAATTTGGGAGATGTACCAGTCTTACGTTTGGGGAAGTAAACGTAAACTCTATCACCTGGCTTAAATGACTGCCAGTTCAATTTTCTATCATGATACCACTTCTGTCGTTCTATACTCTCTTTTGTCATTTCCCTGACAACTGAATGTGCTTCTTCTAATTTTTCTTGTAACTCCCAAACCCATCTATTCTGTGGAATTCTCTTAATATCAGAATGGACCTCGTATACGATATCCAAAGGTGTAGCGACCTCTCTACCTAACATCATTTTGTTTGGAGTTGCACCCGTTGATTCGTGGACTGCTGCTCTGTATGCCATCATTACGTATGGGAGATGTTCGTCCCAATCCGTATGGTGCTCATTGACATAGGCTGATAACATGGTAGCCAGAGTTTTGTTGAATCTTTCGACCATCCCGTCTGATTGGGGGTGGTACGGGGTGGTGTGTGTTTTCTTTATATTCAAAAGCCGGCACATTTCTGTAAAAAGATTGCTTTCAAACTGGACTCCTTGATCGGAGTGAATAGTTCCAGGCACTCCAAAGCGGGCTATGACTTCTTCCACTATCACCTTAGCTACAGTTGCGGCTTCCATATTAGCCATAGGAAAACTTTCTGTCCATTTAGTAAAGTAATCCGATACGACTAGTATATATCGGTTACCATTATTGGACATGGGAAGTTCGCCTAATATATCTGTAGCAATACGTTCCATTGGTGCGCCGCAAGTGACAACTTGCATCGGGGCACGTTTAGTAGTATTTGGTGATTTTCGCCTTTGGCATTTTTCACAACCAGCAATGTACAATTTAACATCTTTCTGCAATCCTGGCCAATAGTATTTACATTTTATCTTCGCCAATGTTTTCCTTATCCCAAGATGTGCAGAAGTCCTTTCATCATGGAACTGTCCTAATACTGTTCGTCTTTCACTGTATGGCACAACAGCTTGCAAAGAAATTTTGCCATTTTCGTGCTTTTTCTTTCGGAAAAGCATTCCATTCTCTAATACCAGAGCATCCCACTGAGAACATAGAGACTTAATGAAGTTGCTATGACCAGAAATCGCTGATGACTCTGGCTTTACACCTTTTTCAACCCATTTGATCAATTGATTTATGTCTCTGTCCTCGTTTTGTTTGGTTTTCAAAGACAACTTATCCGTATGTGTTGTGCTACTTATGGTATTAACTATACTTTCAGAAGATGTACAACATGCTTTTCTGCAAGGTAAACGGCTGAGCGCATCGGCATTTGCATGCTTATTCCCTGGTCTGTGTTCAATGGTCATTTGAAAATTGCTCAGTGATTCAAACCATCGAGCAAGCTGGCCTTCTGGATTCTTGCTGTTCATTAGCCATTTCAAAGAACTGTGATCTGTTCTGACTAAAAACTGCTTGCCATACAAGTAGTGTTTGTAATACTTTGTGAAGTAGACAACAGCCAACAGCTCCTTTCTTGTGACGCAATATTTCCGTTCTGCTTTTGATAAGGTTCTGCTTCCAAAAGCAATTACTCTTTCTACTCCGTTTTGTGTCTGTGAAAGAACTGCCCCTATTGCTACGTCACTAGCATCTGTATCCAAGATAAATGACTGTGTAAAGTCAGGATGGGCAAGAATTGGTGCGGAGATAAGTGCATGTCGAAGGGAGTCAAAGGATGCTTGACAATCATCTGTCCATTTGAAATTTGATCCCTTCTCAGTCAATTTGTTCAGTGGCTTTGCCTTTGCTGCGAAGTTGTGTATAAAACGTCTGTAGTAGCTGCAAAGACCTAAAAAGCTTTTAACCTCTGTTAGATTAGTAGGCACAGACAAATTTTGTACTGCAGAAATTTTTGAAGGATCTGTGCTTACTCCTTCCTCTGATACCACATGTCCGAGAAATTCAACAGTCTTATGAAACAAGTGACACTTTTTTGCTTTCAGTTTCAGGTTAGCAGATGACAGTCTATCAAATACCTGTGTGAGGTTTTCTAACATGTTGGTAAACGATGTTCCGATAACAATGATGTCATCTAGGTATACCAAACATATTTGCCATTGCAAGCCACTCAGAACAGTTTCCATTAGCCTTTCGAAGGTTGCCGGGGCATTGCAAAGGCCAAACGGCATAACATTAAAATGGTATAAACCACGTTTAGTTGCAAATGCCGTTTTTAGTTTATCTGAGTCATCCATGCTAACTTTCCAATACCCGGAGCACAAGTCGAGGGTTGAGAACCACTTTGCTCCGGCAAGACTGTCTAACGAGTCGTCGATGCGTGGAAGTGGGTAGGCGTCTTTGACTGTAGCTGCATTTAAACGCCTGTAATCCACACAAAATCGCAAAGAACCATCTTTCTTTTTGGCTAAAACGACTCCTGATGCCCATGGGCTATTCGATTTCTCAATGATATTCCTGTCAAGCATGTCATCTAATTGCTTGTTCATTTCATCCTGTAAATGATGTGGAATTCTTCTAGGAGGTTCTTTCAATGGGCGTGCATCCTTCGTATCAATCGTGTGTTTGACCAGTGAAGTACGTCCCAAGTCTCTGTCTGACCTCGCAAATATATCTGCATACCTAGCCAAAAACTTCTGTAATTGAGGTATTTCACCACCATTTAGATTAACTTTAGATCTCACAAACAGATCCTGCAGATGAGATGGCAGATCTTTGCATGGCTTATTCACAGTAGAGGTTGGTTCAAAAACATTGTCAACTGAACTCATATTTGCAATAAATGTACCTGGATACACTGTTTGATGTTCATGGGACGGATTCATCATTCGAACTGGTATTTCTCCATCTTTTACATATCCAACTGATCTTGCTATTAACGCTTTTCCTGATTTGAGGAACTTCTCCGATGGTTCTATCATACCTAAAACTTTTTTCATGTCGTAGGATTTTGACGGCATTGAGACCTTACAATAAGTCACTATCTCACTTCTTGCAGGAACAACAATCATCTCTTTCGAGTTAATTCTAAAGCAACCGATTTTGCCAAAGGAATCAACTTTGTAAACTTTGTCGTTTACCTTAAAATACCCATTAACTATGTCTATTGTACAATTGTATTTCTTCATAAAGTCAAGTCCAATTACTCCATCAAGAGAAAAATCTGCTACGATGACATCTTGGCTATAAAAACTCTCACCCAGATTAATGCAAATGCTAGTTTTTCCTTTCACAGTTAAGTCGGTCCCACATGCGGAAGAGACTATTTGATCGGTTTTGTACAAAACTGGTTTGTTTTGTATAGCCTCATAAACTTTACTTGACAGTACTGATAGTGTTGCTCCCGTGTCAACAAGCAAATTCGCTTCAATCCCCTGGATGGTAGCTTTTACGTACATTCCAGCTTCAGGGTCATTCTGGTTTACGCCAACTTGAGCTTTGTAAGACGTGATGCATTTGAATGTGTTTTGTACAGGATGTTTCTTTGTACTATATGAGTATTTCTTTTGTGATGATGCGTTTTGTTGAGTTCTACAACCTTGTGGACAGTCATATCGGAAATGATTTGGAGATCCACACAAATAGCAGCGTCTGTTGCTGGTAGCTCCAGGTTTCTTTTTGTATACAACGTCCTGGGAATTCTTTGCTTTCATGTCATTAACTTCCTTACGAAGTTTTCTTATTTCATCCTTCAGCTCTACCAATATACTTGTACTGATCTGATCAGATATGGTTTTCTTGTTTCCCTCAGTTTTCTCTGACTGCATTGGTCGCAAGTGGGTTTGTTTTTCTAACATTTTACGATCAGATTTAACAAATGCTTCCAATTCGACAGCATGTCGAATAGCATCATTGAGGTTTAATGGCCTTGCCTGTTTAATTCTCAATCTCATGTCAGAATCTAGGAGAGCATCAATAAACTGTTCTTTTGCCAGCGTTTCTTGTACATCTCTTGGCGCCGTTGGGTATGCCAAGCTTGTGAGTCTTCTTATGGATTGTCCCAGTTCTGGTAAAGTTTCCGTTGCCCGTTGTCGGCGTTCTCGCAGCTGGGTCCTATACAAGTCATTTTGATTCGAGGGTGCAAATCTCTCCTCTAATGCATTCACAAGTAAGACATAGTCATGCTTGTGTGTGTTAGGCAAATTCCCCAGTACACCCTGAGCCTGTCCTCTCAAGGAAACTGCTAAATATAAACCTTTCTCTAGATCCGTCCACTTATTCAACATGGCGCATGCATCAAAATGAGAACGATAATCTAACCAGGATCCCGTACCATCAAATGTTGCAGGTTTTATATGGGTCTGTGGTTTCTTCTCTGTTGCCGTTATGATATCGGTCTCTGTATCTTGTCTACTAAATCGACGATCCTTTCGGCGATTAGTAATGTTTGACTCTGTTGCACTTCCAGAGACTGGTGTTGACATTAAATAACCAGGTCTTTTGCCATCATCAGAGGGAACACTACTTGTCCCAAACAACATTTCATCTTCCCAAGAAACTTTTCCTATGGGATGCTTTTTCGGTTTAACATCACCGTGAAAGTCTATATCAGAAAATCTCCCTGATGCAAAACCGGAATCTTTTGATTTCGTATCTGATCGAACATCTGGGGTACTTGTTTTATTAGCACTTGTATCCTTGGCTAAACTAGCATTGTGAATGCTTAAACTGTCATTTTTCAACTCTTGTAACTTTTGCTCTATGAATGTTATTTCTTTGTCAATGTCGGTAATGTCCTTGTCAGCCATGTTTTACAATATGCCCACAAAATGAAAACAAATAATAGATCAACAAATGATACAAAATATATAAACGTAATATTCCTAAAACCGCTGCCACCAAATTTGTAACGTTCTTACAATGTACAAATGATAAATGATTGAGTTCGCTTAGGTTTCCTTCCTAAGAATTACGTTATAATATAGAATCAAGCAAACTTACGTCAACTTCCTGCAGACGAAACAATGACAATGACAAATATAAAATCTGGATTGGCAAAAATAGACAAACTCGTGTTATAATATATTTTTCCTCGGTCCTACCTGGATAATGATTAGCATACAAATATGAACTTAACGACAACGAATTATAAGAAAAGAATCAACCACAATTAAACCAATAATCAGATATAAAGTTATGACACTGTAGTTGCAGACTGAGTGGTTTAACCAACAATCCTGTTGTTTCCCGACACAGTCTGCAACTACCTAAAAAAAACACACCCTAAAAGTCACAGAGACACCTTTTATTAAAAGTCACCAAGACACTATTTTAAGTCACCAAGACACTATAGTCACTGAGACACACTATTAAGGAACTAGGTTCCTGAGCTGAGTGGTTTAACTAACAATTCTGTTGTTTCCCGACACAGCCCAAGAACCTAGCCCGAGAGGTGTTAATCAAGCAATGAGTTACCACCAAGTAACCGAAATCTTCATGGGCGTCTCTATTTATATCCTATTCTAATAACTAATGATTGGTTGATGATTCTGAAACTCTGATTGGTTAAAAATAAAATGATATGATTGGACGATTTCAGAGGCATTTAGATCCAATATGATTATTACAAATAGTTGTTTTATAGTAAGACGATTTTGATTTGTCTATAAGAAGACTAACTTTGTTTCGATAAATTCTATAGTTCTCCATATCTCCTTCTTTATGGTAAGAGTCCCGTAAATGTCTAGCATTGTTTATTTCTTGTGTCATCCATTTAGGGCGGATTTCGCTCTTTACGCGTTTTGTTTTAACCTTTGCATGCTGGTCAAGTATACTATTAAATAAATCATAGAATTCAGTTAGTATTTCATTAGGGTCATGCATCTGGAGGAGATTGTTAAAGTCTACATCTTTTAAGTCGTGAAGGAATTTATTTTCATCGAACTTTTTGAAGTCTCTATACTCTATTTCTACGTGTTTTCCTTTTTGTTGCATGCATTTTGTTTTTCTAGTGGCACATATTGGGTAGTGATCAGAGATGGCTATAAAAGGTACATTTACTTCACACATGTTACCTGGTTTATTGATGTAAAAGTGATCTATTAGTGTACTTGAAGTATTAGTTACTCTGGTTGCTGCTGTAATTAATTGTAAATATGTAAGGTATAATGTATATGTAGGGAGAGGGCGTAATAAGTTTTTAGAACTTTTGCCCAATCCCATTTGTAAAGTATAATCAATAAAATATGTTCAAATCAATTAATTGTGAAAAATCAAATTCTTCTAAAGCATATGTCCAACTTTGTGGGGGTTCTTTGAATAAGTCTACATTAAAGTCACCTGTTAAGATAATTTCTGCATCGTCACAGCAGGAGGCACAGTTTATCTCTCTAGCCAGGTCCTCCGCCCAGCAGGAGGGAGCAGATGGTGGACGATACGCTGAACAATAATAAACTGGTTTAGAATTCTTTGAATTTAATTCTAGCCAGATTGTTTCAATATCACCAATTTCAAAATCAGTTCTACGTTTGTATCGTATATTATCGGAGATATATACTACTATTCCACCACCTGCCCTCAGAATGCGATCCTTCCTTTCCATTTCAAAGCCATCAATATTCAACTCAGAATCACTAATGTTATCATTCAAAAAGGTTTCACAAAGCCCTAAGATATTAAGATCTTGTTTGTTTTGAAGCAGAATTTTAATTTCTTCAATTTTTGGCATTAGGTGGCAAATGTTAAGGTTTCCAAATTTTAATCCCTTTTTCATCAAACCAAAATTACTTTTACTTGTTACACTATCATTTTTTGTTGTAAATACAGTTGATTCGTCTGATTTTTGTGAAACCTTCTTGGCAGCAAAATTAGGCCTATTAATATTTTTCTCTGTCTTAATGAATTTATGCGAATTAGATAAAGTGTTTGACTTAATTCTAGAATTTTGAAAAAATGTACATGAAAACTCATTATCACGACATAAACAATTAACCTGATTGCATTCGGAGCATAAATTATTAAAAAGAGAATATATATTATTGTTATTAATTATCCCTCGGGAATTGGTGACGGCTATACTTCCATTGCCCGTTTCCTAGTGGCTATGCGGGCAGAGCTTGGTTTTGTGACCTAGCTCTCCACAGTTCCAACAGTCCAGCTTTCTCCCATGCCTGCAGTATCGCGATATGTGGCCACTTTCCCCACAGAAATAGCAGAAAGTTGAATGGAAAGAATCGTTGCAAAGTGATGGTGTAATTTTTCTGAAGTTTCCTCGCCCGTTTCCGCTTTTCAGTATATTCACATAACCTTCGTAGATTTTGAGCAGAGCTGCGGTACCTCTGTCTGACAGGTGGATTCCGTCTTTCCAGTAGCATCCCTGTTTAAGATTTCCATCTCCAAAGAACTTTGAAGTAGGAATCACAGTGACACCATACATTTCACACACATCATTAATTATTTCATTAACATCACTGACATTCGTATCACGCCTTGATAACACTTCTGAAATATACACACGTACACTGGGATTCCGATGTTGAAGGTCTGCGATTATTTCCGCAAAATCGTGTTCCATCCCCTCTGCATCCCGCCGTCTTGATGCATCATTTCCTCCAGCTAAAACAATAATACTTTGATATGATGATACATCCATTCTTGAAAGTTTTGTCCTTATATCTGAGATGGTTGCTCCCCTGTTTGTGCTGACCTGTACTGTTGAATGTAATCCTCTGGTGCGAATCCTTTGTAAAATCGAGCTCCCAATGATGAGTACAGATTTTTCGTCTGGTTTCTTTCCGGGTTGCTTTTTTCCCCTCGTGAAATCTGCGGGATTTGACAAAACAGGAGCAGTCTTGATGTCTGGAGCCTCCCTGGAGTCTGTCATTGTACTGCTACTGGTTGAGGGGACTTTAATTTCGCACTGACTATGCCTGGATACACCAGGCCCAGGAATTTTAATACCTTCTGTTGATGTTTCTTTTTCTTTTGTCCTGTTTGGAACTGTTTGGGTTCCTTTTGTAATAAGAGGTGTGACCGTCCTTGAAGCATTTAATTGTTTTTTTAAATCACTGACTTCTTTTGACAGAAGTTGGACCGTATCTGAAAGTTCCTTAATGATTTTTGCACTGTCAATGCACTGATGGCAATTCAATTTGGGGTCTTCATCAGTTTGTGGGGCCTTACTTTTAGGAGTAGATGTGCACTGGGGTGATGTTTCCTCTATGGTCTTACATCTTGTCTCCAAATTTTCATCAGAGGTCTTCAAATCCTTGAGAAATCTCTGGCACCACGAGAAATATGAATCTCCTTGGATGTGAAGGGTATTTGTTTTCTCATAAATGGTAGCTGTGACAGAATCATCTTGAGATTTATATATAGACCCATGTCTTCTTTTTTCGCGGTTTTTAAAAAGCACAAGCTCGCTCTGTAGAAGATCCAAGATGATTGGGTACTTGTCTCCATTAAATGTTATTGTTACACTCCTCTGATTTTCCTTAACTTGAAGGAAATCTGGCGCATCTGAATCAAGTTTCACAGATTCATTTTGAAGCTCATTATTTGCACTAAATGATCTTGAAAATCCAGTAAATGAGTCCAAAAGTGATTTGAAAAGGTTAGAACTTTCACTCAAACTCATTATTATTCCATTGTAATTACTAAGTGATGTCCTTCCGTCAATCCGTCTTTCCGTCCATCCGTCCGTCCGTTACGCTTTGGGGTACCCATCTCATATCCGCAACTCCTCTTATACCACTGAAAGAAATTTGATGAAACTTTCACAGAATCTTTATTTCATATTGCCATTGTGCACCTCCTATTTCACTTTTTGATCTGACACATATTTTGGGTTTCCCACAACAAAACATGGACACTCCCATTATATTCATATGGGAGGCGGGGGTATCATTTAGTGAGCTCATTGCTCACAGTACCTCTAGTTATACCCCCCGCTTGAAAAGTGGTAGGGTATATAGTAATCGGTATTTCCGTCCGTCCGTTCGTCTGTTACGCTTTGGGGTACCCATCTCTTATCCGCAACTCCTCTCAAACCACTGAAGGAAATTTGATGAAACTTTCACAGAATCTTTATTGCATATTGCCATTGTGCACCTCCTATTTTACTTTTTGATCTGACATATATTTAGGATTTCCCAGAGGAAAACATGGATACTGCCATTATATTCATATGGGAGGCGGGGGGGGGGTATTATTTAGTGAGCTCATTCCTCACAGTACCTCTAGTTTTTATTGTTTTCAGCAATAGGTAAACTTTGGTCAACTGAATTGCGTGAACCATGAAGCATCATGTATAGCCTTTAGTTTCTATCTGCATTTAAGTTTCTAACAGCTAAACAAGATGATAATGTGCTGTACGGTAAAACACGAAGGGACAAGCGAGCGATTACAATATGTAATACACATAAGTGAGAAAAAAGAGGTCCT
Organism: Saccostrea cuccullata; assembly: GCF_032062105.1. Taxonomy (NCBI): domain Eukaryota; kingdom Metazoa; phylum Mollusca; class Bivalvia; order Ostreida; family Ostreidae; genus Saccostrea; species Saccostrea cuccullata. The sequence continues at coordinate 6,348 of NW_026921994.1, read as the reverse complement.
AAAATTTCATATAAAGTGTTCCACCCTTAATCTTAAAAAAACTTTAAAACTATTTGAGTATAGCAGTTAAGTGTATTAGGTAATAAACTTGAGCGTTTATTTGTGAAATGTGTAGGATAGGAAAAGGAGAATTTGTCCGCGTTGGGCAAGAGATAAAACATATAAATATTTTGAATAAAGTTTTAGAAGGCAATTTTTATTCAATTACCTTTTTTGGAATTTGATGTCTTTTTATTCTTAATATATTTATTGATGACGTTTCAATAATTTACAATTGTTATTCGTGTATCGATTCAATAAGTAACATACGGTTACAGCGTACGTAAACAAACATGACTCCAGTGTTTTTCCCATCCTCGGTTTTCCTTACTAAAGTAATATTCCTCTATCACCTGAATATTGTCGTTGACTGATTTTCATTTGAAAATTTAAAAAAAGTACACGACTATAATTATCACAAAGCAAAAGTTACCACTTTTGACATCCATATATATTTAGATTTTATTACACCCATTTCTTATTTTTAAAAATCAAAATCAGGTGTAATAAAATCTAGATTTATATGGATGTCAAAAGTGGTAACTTTTGCTTCGTGATAATATTATGTTTATGTCTTCATCCTCATAAGCGATCAACAAGCCTAAGGGATATTTACTTCTCTTATTTTTTAAATTTATTTGTTTGAATTATTTAAGAATAAAAGATGGCTTTTGTTAACTACCGTAGAAGCATATTTTTATGTGGGAATAAAATTTCTTTGATATATATCATCATAAAATTGTTTCGTGGACATTCAATTTCGCTAATTTGAAAGCAAACCTGTTCAAGATATAGTCATATGAAAATTCCATTGGGAATTTATTTTTATTGATAACTGTAAACAAATAAAGAAAATTTAATTCCAATGATTATTTCTGCTTTTGCAGTATATCTCAAAAGCCACTGTAAGATTCATTTTGTACCATGGAATACTTAAGTGTAACTTCAAACGCGTCAACAGTAGGCTGGAGAAAGCAAAAGAGGTTGGGACTTATAGTGCGATATCTATTTTTTTTTAAAAAAAAGTGCTTCAGGGACAAGCACCAATGTTCTCCAGTATTTCGAAAAAATGAAATTGTTAGGTCCTTCTTGAGTGATGTTTAGACATGATATTTCATAATAATCAAGTTTCCTCTTCAGGGGAAAGGAGGTTAGGAAATGCAAATTTTTGAAAATTCAAGTGCTCGATTTATATTCCATGTCCGCCACATGCACATGTTGCCCGGTGTCGCATAATATTCGGTCCGCCTCGTTTAACGGTCCGGCCGGACCAAATACGATAACATATTTGGTCCGCCTGGCTCTATAAGAAAAGGTCCGCCCTCGGCCTTTTATACAAATTGTATGCATGTGGTTCATTCGATATTAATTGAAATTTTTTTTCTTTTATAATTAATTAAGGATATATAGTCGTACTAATAGCTAGACAAAGTGTTTTCTCCAAGAAAATGTAGTAAAGAATAAGTAAGAAATCGAAATTAATACATAAATAAAGGAATGTATAGATTTATTGATCGGGTTTCCTGTCGGGAAGATGGGACATGCTTCTCTTGTCGATTCAATTAATACACTAATGTCAACATTATCATTAAAAAAATATCAAGAATACAAATGTACATACATTTACCTTCACCGCCTTGTTTACTGCAGATTAATCAGTATTGAATGAACAGATAAATGTTCGTAAGTCCAACACGAATCATTTAGTTACACTCTCTTTCCTATAAACATGATAAACGTTTGACTAATCCACTCACAAAAACTGAAGTTCATATCTTTCAAAATATATTTCTTTATAGTATTGATCAAAGAAATCTGTCATTCTTTACGTTTAATATTGTTGTAAATAACTGGAGGGTCACTAGCTGTGACAGGGGCTTATGTCACGATGTACTACCCTACACCCCTTATTGTAAAAACAACATGCCTGCGGATTGGGCAGTTGGGGTTAGCCTATAATTGTTTCGTTTGAGAAAACCTAAAGTACCATATCCCCTGTGTTTTTTATAAGTTAACACTGTTTGTTACCTATTCAAAGGCTAATTATTATATCTACTAGATCTCTGCATTTCATTTCCTGAATTTAACATTGCCCACAATTTTATTTTCATTTTCGACATTTTTTTTTTTTTTTCACATTTTCGGATATTTTTTTTAGGATACCTTTACGGCAATCTAAGTTTAACATTTAATATTGTTTACTTCTAGTAGTAGTAGTAGAAGTTAACAATATTAAGACTAGTTAATAAGTAAAGGAATCACTCAGTTAAGTGAAACTTCACATTCACAATACATGTACCTACATCTGTTCCAGGGTAAAATCAATTAAGTTTCTTTGACAGCTAAGAGCAAAGTCTTTTATTTGAATAAATTATCTAAAATATTTTACCTTAAGGATTTTTATAACGGATGCATGAATTCTTTTTTCATTTACGAAAAAGTACTGACATGAATTTGACAAATGTCGGAGATGAAAACTTTTTTGAAAATGTAAAAACTTAAAAATGTCGGAAATGAAAAGTTCAGAAAATTCCGGAAATGAAATGCGGCCTACTAAATATTACTCCGGGACAAGGTAAATGTGCATTAATTGGCGAAATCAAACCAAATTAAGTCGATAAATTGCTGGATTTATAAATGCCTTTATTTTTCATATTTTTATTTAATATACATGTCGCTCATATAAAATCTCTGTGCACTACATTTATGATATATTATTTATACTTATGTCTCTCGGTTTCAATAAAAATCCGAACATGTTATACCCCCTCCTAAATGTTTTTTTTTGGGGGGGGGGGGGTAATGGAGTGTAGTAAAATCCCGCAGATACCTGTCAAAAAAGTTTAAAGTTTTAAAGTATACCAATATTGTACACATAAAGAGCTTGAGTTTAAAGACACACAATTTCAGAAAAGAACGAATGCACTTATGGGCCCTGGTAAAATGTGAAAAAATAAACAAAGTTAGCAAAATTTTCATATCAAATCATTAATTGATCAATCATTAATTGATATCTAAACCATACGATTCAACATTTTTTTTACGCTGAAATTCGAACAAAACCATACAATGTGGTAGGGGTCGGCCGACTTTTGTGATCTTCTATTAATAGTAAATCGAGAACGGTCATTCATTTCAAAGTTTTTGTTTAATATGAGCCTAACTTTGTACAAACTTGTGTGAATGGCAAAAGACGTATAATACATTTATAAAGCTTGAGTGAAAGTAGGAAATTTGCACACTATTAGGCTGGTACTTAAAATATTAATTAAGGAAGTTCTAAACACTGCACACTAAAATTTTTCTAACATAAAAATATTTAAAATACAGAGGGCGGACCTTTTCTGATAACTGCGTTTTAAGGTCCGCCCTGTCCATTTTTCTAGTTTTCAAGCTACGAAAATAAACCCTGTCCAAAAATTTCTCTTTATGACATGAATATATCTGAAATACAGAGGGCGGACCTTTTCTGGTAACTACGTTTTAAGGTCCGCCCTGTCTCTTTCTCTAGTTTTTTAAGCTACGAAAATAAAACCTGTCTAAAAAAAGTCCCTTTATGACATAAAGATATATGAGATACAGATGGCGGACCTTTTCTGATAACTGCGTTTTAAGGTCCGCCCTGTCCATTTTTCTAGTTTTCAAGGTACGAAAATAAACCCTGTCCAAAAATTTCACTTTATGACATGAATATATCTGAAATACAGAGGGCGGACCTTTTCTGAAAACTGCGTTTTAAGGTCCGCCCTGTCTATTTTTTTTTTTTTTTTTTTAGTTTTCAAGGTACGAAAATAAACCCTGTCCAAAAATTTCACTTTATGACATGAAGATATATGAAATACAGAGGGCGGACCTTTTCTGATAACTGCGTTTTAAGGTCCGCCCTGTCTATTTTTCTAGTTTTCAAGTTACAAAAATAAACCCTGTCCAAAAATTTCTCTTTATGACATGAATATATCTGAAATACAGCGAGCGTACCTTTTCTGATAACTGCGTTTTAAGGTCCGCCCTGTCTCTTTCTCTAGTTTTTTTAAACTACGAAAATAAACCCTGTCCAAAAATTTCTCTTTATGACATGAATATATCTGAAATACAGAGGGCGGACCTTTTCTGAAAACTGCGTTTTAAGGTCCGCCCTGTTCCTTTTTCTAGTTTTCAAGCTACGAAAATAAACCCTGTCTAAAAGATATCCAGAAAAAACAGAGGGCAGATCTTTTCTGATAACTGCGTTTTTTGCAATTATTTATGCTACAGTTAAGAACCATATCTAAAAATCCTGTTTTGAAACATGAAGATAGCTGAAATACAGAAGGCGGACCTTTCTGATAACTGCCTTTTAAGGTGCGCCCTATTCCTTTTTTTTTATGTTTCAATAAAGAAGCATATCTAAAAATTCGATTTTTAAACATGAAGATATCAGAAAAAAGAGAGGGCGGACCTTTTCCGATAACTGCGTTTTAAGGTCCGCCCTGCCATTTTCTCCTTGTTAATGTAAGAGGGAGAGAAAAAAAATGTACCCCGCCCATAATTTTTGCTGTGCAATAGGATAATACCTGATATACAGAGGGCGGACCTTTTCTGATAACTGCATTTTAAGGTCCGCCCTGCCATTTTCTCTTTTGTTAGTGAAAGACGTACACCGCCCAGAAGTTTTGCTGTGAAATTAATCTGTGCTGTTGTACACAATCAAAGCACAGAAATCTTTTTCTTGGAATTTTACAAGAATTTTATCAATTGATATCTTTTCAAAAGCCCCAGGAAATGCATGCTGATTTTTTGTCTGTCAACATTTGATGATACGATAATCTTAAATTAAGAATATCTCGAAAATCTCTCAGTAGGTAAGGTACGTTGCATATGTCCTTAAACATAAGAAGGGGGTGGTGTCATGTTACAACGTACATGTATCTGATGTTTGTCTTTGACAGTGACAGGGGGATCAATTTATCTGAGAAAACTTGACAATAAAAAAACGGGGAAAGAATATTGTCCAAATTCCAAAATCCTATTTTGGAGAGAGAGAAAGAGGTTGGGTCAGGTTCAACTTCTTTCATGACCCTTTTTTTATTCAAACATTACCCTCATTAGTACAGCCTTGTTCGTGTTCATTTACTTTGTCTTTGATACACAATGAGCAGATGGAAAGAAAAAGATGTCCCCCATGCACTTCATCGCCCGAGGTGCTTGTATTATCTTTTTTAAAATTATATTATTATATATATACAGTGTATTATATAAAATTATTAATTATTATTTTATCCAAAGTTGTATTAGGCAATGTCCGGAACAGCACATGCGCAATTTATAGCATCTATAAAAATCGAATTCCGAGAATCTTTCATAGACCAGATTGTATTATTTTCCCTATGTTTACCACGGAGAATGACTGATGACTTGTGACTTTGTAAAGGTTAATTTAAGGACATCGTTAAAGTTCCTAGCTTTCATATACAGAATTGTTAAAGAACTCTTGCTTAGGTCATCAGGGGTATTGGTATACACTTAACAAAACTTCTGAGTGTTCACTTTTATAAATGTATTTATTTAAAAACTACTTTATGGAATGGTATGATATTTTCAAATTATTACAACAAATGAGTCCTCTCAACAATTGTAGAAAGAAAAATTAATATCACCGATGAAAACCAATGATCCATGACGAACCTTAAAAACAATACATCCGTACTTTGGGGCACGTGTTTTGTGTAATTAGTAATTTTTTGTGATATTATCAATTTTTAAAAACCGGTTTCACTAAAAAACACAAAACATTTGCAAAATGGCCATTGAGAAAGAAGGGAGAGCCATTAGAATGTTGATATCTGGACCATCCTTTCACCACATTATACTAACTTTTATTTCAGTGTTTAATTGTTCTTGATATTACTTTTAAAAATTAACAACCCGTATCAAAACCCATTTAAACACATTTATTGAAAGGCTGTGCGTCTTTTTCATCGCCAATTTATCACAATTTGAAAGTTTTTCACAAAATTTAACCAAACCGGAAGTGACTTTGTTCTTCGTCTGAGGCCAAAATTTTGCGTCACACCAGATTTAAAGACCGTTAAATTGTCCTGAAACAATCTTAGAAACATGAAAACAAAAGAATTCAATCGTATGAAAATGATATCGGATGAAAAAGAAATCGGTGCTTGTGACAGTCTTATATCAGCTCATTTAGTCTGAATCATCTTAAAAACGGTGTCCTTACATGATAAACGTCCAAGGATATTGACCAAAAGACCTCTGTGTGATGATGCATCTTCAGATCTCCAGATCTGAATCCCATCGAACACATTTTTGATT